>NC_053024.1:705324668-705472633 GCF_003073215.2 Triticum urartu | reverse complement strand
GAAGCTATGATTAATGAAGATGATATTTTTAGTTTTCCAAGTTTTGATATGCAAGTTTATAATGATGATAGCATGCCTCCTACTTATGATGATTATTGTGATGATACTTATGCTATAAAAAGTAGTGATTATATTTATAAAACTTGTCATGATTATGATTACCCCTTCTCTGAACATTACTCTTTTAATGTGGAAACAATTAATAGTATTCGAGTCTCTTATGATGCTCCCACTATTCCGAATGAGAAGAATTAGCTTATGTGGAGAATAATAAAATTTCTATGCTTGTAGATCATGAAAAGAATGCTTTAGGTGCTGGTTATATTGTTGAATTCATTCATGATGCTACTGAAAATTATTATGAGGGAGGAATATATGCTTGTAGGAATTGCAATAATATCAAGTTTCCTCTCTATGCGCTTAAAGTTTTGAAGTTATGCTTGTTTTGCCCTCCTATGCAAGTTGATTATTGTTCCCACAAGTTGTTTGCTCACAAAATCCCTATGCATAGGAAGTGGGTTAGACTTAAATGTGCTAGTCATATTCTTCATGATGCTCTCTTTATGTTTCAATTCTTATCCTTTATGTGAGCATCGTTGAAATCATCATGCCTAGCTAGGGGCGTTAAACAATAGCGCTTGTTGGGAGGCAACCCAATTATATTTTCGTTCCTTGTTTTTTGCTCCTGTTTAGTAATAAATAATTCATCTAGCCTCTTATTAGATGTGGTTTTATGTTTTAATTAGTGTTTGTTCCAAGTAGAACATTTGGGAAGACTTGGGGAAAGTCTTGTTGATCATGCTGTAAAAAAACAGAAACTTTAGCGCTCACGAGAATTGCTGCCATGTTTATTTGGAAAGTGCTATTTAGTTAATTATTTTTGAAGATGATTAATAGATAAATTCCTCAGGTCCATCAATTTATTTGAGAATTTTATGAGTTCCATAAGTATACGTTTGATTCAGATTACTACAGACTGTTCTGTCTTTGACAGATTCTGTTTTTCGTGTGTTGTTTGCTTATTTTAATGAATCTATGGCTAGTAAAAGAGTTTATAAACCATAGAGAAGTTGGAATACAGTAGGTTTAACACCAATATAAATAAAGAATGAGTTCATTACAGTACCTTGAAGTGGTGTTTTGTTTTATTTCGCTAACGGAGCTTACGAGTTTTCTGTTAAGTTTTGTGTTGTGAAGTTTTCAAGTTTTGGGTAAAGATTCGATGGACTATGGAATAAAGAGTGGCAAGATCCTAAGCTTGGGGATGCCCAAGGCACCCCGAGGTAATATTCAAGGACAACCAAAAGCCTAAGCTTGGGGATGCCCCGGAAGGCATCCCCTCTTTCGTCTTCGTTCATCGGTAACTTTACTTGGAGCTATATTTTTATTCACCACATGATATGTGTTTTGCTTCGAGCGTCATTTTATTTTATTTAGTTTTTCTTGCTGTTTGAATAAAATACCAAGATCTGAAATTCTTAAATGTTAGAGATTCCTCACATAGTTGCATAATTATTCGACTACTCATTGATCTTCACTTATATCTTTCGGAGTAGTTTATTGTTGCTCTAGTGCTTCACTTATATCTTTTTAGAGCACGGTGGTGGTTTTATTTTGAAGAAATAGATGAACTCTCATGCTTCACTTATATTATTTTGAGAGTTCTAAACAGCATGGTAATTTTCTTTGGTTATGAATTTAGTCCCAATATGATGGGCATCCAAGAGGGATATAATAAAAACTTTCATATAGAGTGCATTGAATACTATGAGAAGTTTGATACTTGATGATTGTTTTGAGATATGGATATGGTGATATTAGAGTCATGCTAGTTGAGTAGTTGTGGATTTGAGAGATACTTGTGTTGAAGTTTGTGATTCCCGTAGCATGCACGTATGGTGAACCGTTATGTGATGAAATCGGAGCATGATTTATTTATTGATTGTCTTCCTTATGAGTGGCGGTCGGGGACGAACGATGGTCTTTTCCTACCAATCTATCCCCCTAGGAGCATGCGCGTAGTACTTTGTTTCGATAACTAATAGTTTTTTGCAATAAGTATGTGAGTTCTTTGTGACTAATATTGAGTCCATGGATTATACGCACTCTCACCCTTCCACCATTACTAGCCTCTCTAGTACCGCGCAACTTTCGCCGGTACCATAAACCCACCATATACCTTCCTCAAAAGAGCCACCATACCTACCTATCATGGCATTTCCATAGCCATTCCGAGATATATTGCCATGCAACTTTCCACCGTTCCGTTTACTATGACACGCTCCATCATTGTCATATTGCTTTGCATGATCATGTATTTGACATTGTATTTGTGGCAAAGCCATCGTTCATAATTCTTTCATACATGTCACACATGAGTCATTGCACAACCCGGTACACCGCCGGAGGCATTCATATAGAATCATATCTTGTTCTAAGTATCGAGTTGTAATTCTTGAGTTGTAAGTAAATAAAAGTGTGATGATCATCATTATTAGAGCATTGTCCCAGTGAGGAAAGGATGATGGAGACTATGATTCCCCCACAAGTCGGGATGAGACTCCGGACGAAAATAAACAAATAAAAGAGGCCAAAGAAGCCCAAATAAAAAAAGAGAAAAGAGGCCATAAAAAAGAGAGAAGGCCCAAAAAATGAGAGAAAAAGAGAGAATGTGCAATGCTACTATCCTTTTACCACACTTGTGCTTCAAAGTAGCACCATGATATTCATAGTAGAGAGTCTCTCGTTTCGTCACTTTCATATACTAGTGGGAATTTTTCATTATAGAACTTGGCTTGTATATTCCAATGACGGGCTTCCTCAAAATGCCCTAGGTCTTCATGAGCAAGCAAGTTGGATGCACACCCACTTAGTTTCTTTTTAAACTTTCATATAATTATAGCTCTAGTGCATCCGTTGCATGGCAATCCCTACTCACTCACATTGATATCTATTGATGGGCATCTCCATAGCCCGTTGATACGCCTAGTTGATGTGAGACTATCTTTCCCCTTTTTTGTCTTCTCCACAACCACCATTCTATTCCACCTATAATGCTATATCCATGGCTCACGCTCATGTATTGCGTGAAGATTGAAGAAGTTTGAGAACACCAAAAGTATGAAACAATTGCTTGGCTTGTCATCGGGGTTGTGCATGATTTAAATATTTTGTGTGGTGAAGATGGAGCATAGCCAGACTATATGATTTTGTAGGGATAGCTTTCTTTGGCCATGTTATTTTGAGAAGACATGATTGCTTAGTTAGTATGCTTGAAGTATTATTATTTTTATGTCAATATTAAACTTTTGTCTTGAATCTTATGGATCTGAATATTCTTGCCACAATAAAGAGAATTACATGGATAAATATGTTAGGTAGCATTCCACATCAAAAATTCTGTTTTTATCATTTACCTACTCGAGGACGAGTAGGAATTAAGCTTGGGGATGCTGATACGTCTCCAACGTATCTATAATTTTTTATTGTTCCATGCTATTATATTATCAACTTTGGATGTTTATGGGCTTTATTATACACTTTTATATTATTTTTGGGACTAACCTATTAACCTAGAGCCCAGTGCCATTTTATGTTTTTTCTTGTTTTAGAGTATCGCAGAAAAGGAAAATCAAACGGAGTCCAATTGACCTGAAACTTCACGGAACTTATTTTTGGAAGGAAAGCAACCCGGGAGACTTGGAGTCCACGTAAGGGAAGCAACAAGGAGGCCACGAGGCAGGGGGCGCGCCCACCCCCCTGGGCGCGCCCTCCACCCTCGTGGGCCCCTCGTGGCCCCCCTTATGTACTTCTTCCACCTATATATCTCCATATACCCTAAAAACATCGGAGAGCACAATAGATCGGGAGTTCCGCCGCCAGAAGCCTCAGTAGCCACCGAAAGCCAATCTAGACCCATTCCGGCACCCTGCCGGAGGGGGCAATCCCTCTCCGGTGGCCATCTTCATCATCCCGGTGCTCTCCATGACGAGGAGGGAGTAGTTCTCCCTCGGGGCTGAGGGTATGTACCAGTAGCTATGTGTTTGATCTCTCTCTCTCTCTCGTGTTCTTGAGGTGGTACGATCTTGATGTATCGCGAGCTTTGCTATTATATTTGGATCCTATGATGTTTCTTTCCCCCTCTACTCTATTGTAATGGATTGAGTTTCCCCTTTGAAGTTATCTTATCGGATTGAGTCTTTAAAGATTTGAGAACACTTGATGTATGTCTTGCCGTGCGCATCTGTGGTGACAATGGGATACCACGTGATTCACTTGATGTATGTTTTGGTGATCAACTTGCGGATTCCGCCCATGAACCTATGCATAGGGGTTGGCACACGTTTTCGTCATGATTCTCCGGTAGAAACTTAGGGGCACTCTTTGAGGTCCTTTGTGTTGGTTGAATAGATGAATCTGAGATTGTGTGACACATCTCGTATAATCATACCCATGGATACTTGAGGTGACATTGGAGTATCTAGGTGACATTAGGGTTTTGGTTGATTTGTGTCTTGAGGTGTTATTCTAGTATGAACTCTAGGGCTGTTTGTGACACTTATAGGAATAGCCCAACGGATTGATTGGAAAGAATAACTTTGAGGTGGTTTCGTACCCTACCATAATCTCTTCGTTCGTTCTCCGCTATTAGTGACTTTGGAGTGACTCTTTGTTGCATGTTCAGGGATAGTTATGTGATCCAATTATGTTATTATTGTTGAGGGAACTTGCACTAGCGAAAGTATGAACCCACTTGAGGGAAATTTGCTACTGTCCTACAAACCTCTGCACTTGGAGGCCCAACAACTTCTACAATAAGAAAGTTGTGTAGTAGACATCAAATAGCATGAAACTATCAAAAATTATAGAATATATCACAGCGCCACAGTCCTCCGGAGCCCGTCCCAGAGCCGCCACATGCTGGGCCCATCGTCGGAGTTGTGGAGGAATAGGGGAGGTGAGGAGGAGGACATGCGGAGTTGTGGAGGAATAGGGGAGGTGAGGAGGAGGACATGCGGAGTGATGCGGAGAGTGTGATGCGGACGGCGCTAGAGCACGTCTTATAAAGCCTCGGCCAGGCCATGCGAATGGACGGTCAACTGCTGGTCGTGGGGCACCTAGCACGATTTTGTCTGGGGTAGCTCGTCGGTGCCGAGACGGTCGTCGGGCCGCCTAGAAAGTGCATCCGAGGGACGAGTGGGAGGGTGGAAAGGAGATGGGGTGTGGCCAACTCTGCGGCACCGCGTCAGGTGAGCGCCAAGACCTCTGAATGGAGCCATGGCTTAGTGGTGATCGCGCTGGTCGATTGGAGCTCGCCCTGCCGTTAATCAACCATGATGACATACAATGTTGCGGCAACGAGCTAGGGAACACGTGAAATTGGCGGTGGCGTTTCGAGCTTCCGCGGCGGCGAAGCAGGTTGTGACGGTCATCTAGGCCAGTAGGGCTAGCGGGGGGGGGGGGGGGGGGAAGTTCCAAATCGGGCGGTTGGGACTACCGCCCCAACATTTTAAGTTTTCGGGCAGCTGCTATTGGTGATGCAAATATGCATCACTTGTAGCAATTATTGAGGCAGAACCTAAAATTTTGTAGATAACATATATAACTATATTAGGGCTACTGCTGGAGGCTTTTTTTACCCCAAAAGACCAAAAAAAAATACAGCTTTTTGGCATGACTGCATTTTTATGGCTGCTATTGGAGATTCTCATACCATGTAATAAGTACAATCTTTGTTTTTATGTACTCCCCATATTAGCTTTGGTTGAGGTCAAACTATATAAAGTTTGATCAAGTCTATATAAAACATTATGAACATTATTTACGATAATAAATCTACATGATGTGAAAATATATCCAATGATGAATCTACTGGTATTGGTTTGGTACTGTATATGTTGATATTTCTTTATAAACTTGTTAAGAGTTTATAAAATTTGACTTTAGACAAACAAACTATAGAGGTTGAACATGAGGACTCAATGTTGTGCACTCAATAGTGTACCCCTTCGCCTCCTGACGCGAGTGCATATGCGATTAGGGTTTCTTGACCTCCCGCCAGAGCCACTCTGATGGCCTTAGGGCTACGGAGGCGCGATGGAACCTTGCCCTTGCCGGCGGGAGGGTTCCTATTCCGATTTTAGGTGTTCTTTTGAGGTCGATTAGGATTTGTTTCCTGCCAGGAAAGCGTTACGATGGCGGCTCCCTGAAAATGGAATAATGTTCCCTCACCATGCCTAGTCTCATCCCGGTGATGCATCTAGCATTAGAGCATCACCAGAGCGGGTGTGAAGTTGTGTTACTGAGGGATCTCATGGGATTCGGTCTGTATTAGTCTTCGATTCATCTCCGTGGATCTAGTATTCGTTCTTGTTTGGTCATGTGTCTATAGGTTGGATCTTTTTGATCAACACTTTTCTTCGTCGGCGGCGATTGCCGTTCTGTGTGATGGTCAAATGGAGCCTTAACACGACGACTTCCTGAGTGTGTGCTATAACAAGTTTTACCCAGCTCCAATCAGAAAGGGGCGATGAGGGTTGCGACATTTTGGGTCGATTCAGTGCTTGTAGTCGTCGTTAGGTGATTTATGAACCTATATGTAATTTATCATTTGTAATGTTCTTTGTACTGATGACATGTTATGACTAGATGAGAGGGTTCATTAAAAAAATGATGCACATTTCAAGGCCTAAATCAAGTATGGTGTGTACGTACGTGAGTATATTTCAGACACACCAATTACACACGACGATCGACGCGGACGCCACACCAACACGCACCAATAATCCTACACCTACGACGGCTAATGTAAATGTTCACATAACTTTCCAACAATACTTCTTTTCCCTCTGATTTTACGTGGGGTGAGGCCCGCCTTCTCTCTAACTCCAATCATAACTTGCTAGCTGTCTAATCCTCTAAGGATTACTTTAAGCCATTCATAGATGTAGCATTATTCTAATCCTACACCTACGTACCATCTAGGTAAACTTACTTAAACTTCATAATTTACTTCTCTCTTCCCCCCGAATTTCACGTGGTGGGGTCCGGGCCATTTTTTTTCTTCCAATCAAATCACCCAAACCAGTTTTCACGTAGTTTTACGTACAATAATTGCCTGGGTGTAGCAAAGCCCCAATACGCACGGAGCAATGCTACACATACGTAATGTTACGTTCACGTAAAAACTGATGCGGGGTTTGTTAATTGGGCCAGGATTTGCAGCTGGGGCCCACCCCGGTTAAAATAGGGGGGGGGGGATTTATGGAAGGTTACGTAACCCTACGTAGAACTTTCGTAGGTGTAGAATTATCGATACGCACGGTAAGTTACATGGACACCACTCACGCATGCGTTCTCGGTTATTTTCTGCACTACCTTTTTTTTGCGGGGTATTTTTTGCACTACCTAAAACAACAAACAAACACTAACTAAGCAACGAGTCTCTCTGTGTGTATGCTCTTCATAGGTCTATACTAGCACCAACGTCTTGTGCCGGCAGCGACCGGCGAGTTAGTCGCAGCACATGTCGCAGATCCAGCAGCAGCAGAGCGCGGCCAGGCTGAAAAGCACGACACATCGAGATCAGCGACAATGAAGTAAGTTACTCCCTCTGTTTCAGAATAGATGACCCAACTTTATACTAACTTTGTATTGAAATTAGTACAAAATTGAATCATCTATTTTAAAATGGAGGGAGTACAAAGGAGGTGCTATCGATCGATGGAGCAGCTGGTGGTGGCGCGTACTTACCATCCTTGGATGAATCCCTTTTCGCCGCCGCCTTGACGTTGCTCCGCAGCCGCGGATGGGTAGTAGCCTGCACACGCATACGTAAGGCACACACATGAGCAAACTAAAGCAACAGCTTGGGGTACGTGCTAGCCTATCTTTATCTCATCTGACGACGACACCGCAGCTAACTGAAGTGAGTTCAGCCTCGGTTTTCAGACATGAGCATGGAGATCAAAACTGGTCGAAATTAACTAACCTGGGGGTAGGGGTGGAGCCTGGTTGTTCCTCTCATTCTCCATCACGTATATCTATCGATCGACTGAATCCGTATGTGCGTGTGCGAGGAGAATCGATGCTGTGTCCGGCGATCGATCGATCGATGGTTTCTGCTGGATGCTGATGGGTGCCTCTCTGCTCGTCTCGACGCCCCAAGGTCCTATCTATATATACACACCGCCGGCTAGCTGCTGGCCACTCCCACCGTCGCAACAGGCACGCGGAGAGCACGTAGATAGAGCATAGTAGATAGTACACAAGGTTCTCTCCCCACCTTTTCAGACCACGCCACGCGGTTGTGGATCGACCATTAGCCGGATTCGATTCGGAGTGACTCAACAGCACGTGCCTTTACGAGCTTGACAAATCCAAAGTGTGAATCCATGGCCTAGGTTTGTTGAGCAGATTGAAACACACACACACACACACACACACACACACACACACACACACTAGCTAGTGATCGATCGACATGGTACGCACGTACAGTGATCGAGAAGTTAGCCGGCCATGCAGGAGTTGGTGCAAGGGATCGACGGTTCGGGTCGCGCCGTCGCTGGCTAGCTGACCGGAGAAATCTAGCTCAAGATCAGATGCAAAGCAACTATATTCTCCGGCGCCCCTTTCTGACTGCTGTTTCGGGCTTGTTATTTAATCTTGGAATATGAGACACACTCGCAAGTTCAAAAAGCCCCAGGACTCGCACTTTTGAACCAGCTTAACGGATACGAAGCAATTTTGTTTCCGTTTTGGAACAGTCACCTGACGGCTCTACATCAAGGGCATCTCTAGAAGATACCTTGTTCTAAAAGTCAGAAACCTCTTCATTATTCTGTTTCATTATTTACAAGTTTTGCAGTGATTAAATGTTTATTCATCTAGTGCATTTCCTACAAACTTAATCTCTCAAAAAATGAATTTTGCCAATTCTTCCAAACATTTGCATTGAAACAAATCCACGACATTTCAAAGCAAACATGGAAAATTCAAATGCACCACATCATAATTCAACTGTGACTTTACGAGCATAAATAAAGTTCATCAGATCGAACGTCTAAACATAACCATAAATTGTGCTAAAAAGGTACCGAATGAACAAGCTCATTTCAAAATACCACCAACATGCGGTGGACCAAAAGCCATAATAGTTCACATGGGCCTCATGCACTCGCACCATCACTATCGGCACCACCATGAAATCCACTGCATCATCATTCAATTGCACACTACAAAAGCAAAGAAAGAACCTAGCAATCAATATCACACCATGCATCAATCTCTTGAGCAATTGCAAAACAAAAACAAACAGAATATTTATTACCCTGTGGGCATATCCTCGAGCATGTCGGCCTCGCTCCTTGTCTTGTCTGAGTTTGGGTCATCGTTGGCTTCCAGAGATGGAGGGGGTGGCGGTGCAGCCTCCTGGGTAGCCGTCGGTGCTGCTCGAGGTCGGTTGGTGGTGGTGGTGGTGGTGGGGGAGGGGGGGGGTGACTGCATCCTTCTTCTTCGCTGCGTCCGCCAACTTGGCCGACAATTGCATTTGCCGGTCAGTGCCGACAAGGGTTGTAGGGTGGTGGCGGCGGAGTGAGTGGCGACCACCACCGACAGTTGAGCACTTTTGATAAGGTTCTTGCCTTGGCGCCGCATTTTGGTACTTACAACACTGAATCCACATCAAGTTTAATTCAGACCACACCACGCGGTTGCGGATCGACCATTAGCCGGATTCGATTTGGAGTGACTCAACAGCACGTGCCTTTACGAGCTTGACAAATCCAAAGTGTGAATCGATGGCCTAGGTTTGTTGAGCAGATTGAGAGACACACACACTAGCTAGTGATCAACATGGTACGCACAAACAGTGATCGAGAAGCTAGCCGGCCATGAACGGGTTGGTGGAAGGGATCGACGGTTCGGGTCGCGCCGTCGCCAGCTAGCTGACCCGAGAAAGCTAGCGAAAGATCAGATGCAAAGCAACCATTTTCTCCGGTGCCCCTTTCTGACTGTTGTTTCGGGCTCGTTATTTAAACTTGGAATATGAGACACACTCGGAAGTTCAAAAGCCCCAGAACTTTTGTACCAACTTAAAGGAGACGAAGCAGTTTTTCTTCCGTTTTGGAACAGTCACCCTGACGGCTCTTGCATCAAGGGCATCTCTAAAAGTCTGAAACCTCTTCATTATTATGTTTCTTTATTTACAAGTTTTGCAGTGATTATATTTATTCACCTAGTAGATTTCCTACAAATTTAATGTCTCAAAAAAGTATTTTGCCAATTCTTCCAAACATTTCCTCAAACAACTAAAACAAATTCACGACATTTCAAAACAAACGTAGACAATTCAAATGCACCACATCATAATTCAACCACGAGCATAAATAAAGTTAATCAAATCCATGGAACTTCTAAAACATAATGTAATTTATGCCAAAAGGTACCAACACCAATACATGGTGGACCAAAAGCCATCGTAGTGCACATGGCCTCATGCACTCGCGCCATCACCATAGGAACCACCATGAAATCCGGGGCATCATCATTCAGTTGTTCATTCACTACAAAAGCAAAGAAAGAACATAGCAATCAATATCACATCATGCATCAATCTCTTGAGCAATTGCAAAACAAAAACGCAAAAAAAAGAACTTTTATTACCTTGTGGGCATATCCGCGAGCACGTTGGTCTCGCTCCTTGTCTCATCTGAATTCAGGTCGTCGTCGGCCGCCAAAGGTGGAGGGGTGGCGGCGCGACTGCAGGAGGCCTCGGGGTAGTCGATGGCATCGCTCGAGCCTGAGCGGGAGGGGGTGGCACCAAGGGAACCACATCCTTCTTCACTGCAATTGCCATGTGGTCCGCCCCCTTGGTCGGTGGCCAACGGTCCCATTTGCCTATCGGCGCTGACATGGGTTGTAGGGTGGAGGCGGCAGAGCGAGTGATGACCACCGCCGAGAGCTCTCGCTAAGGTTCATGCATTGGCGCTACATTTTTGTACATGAAGCACCGAATCCGCGACCTGTGTTGGGTTTTCAGCAGTGCCGAGGGTGGCCAGAGGTGTGGAGGGGGTGGGGCTTTCCATTCCATCGATCATCGGGGTTTGGGAGCGAATGCTGCGGACGAGCGAGAAGCAACGCGGATTAGCTCTATTGGTCGTAGAATGACCGTGACTAGACTATTTTTTATGAATAACTATTTGTTTATTGCAAATAGCATACACAACGCATACATGCAAAATTCACTGAAAAGACCAAGGAACACAGGTGTCCCCATACAATTGTACAAAAGCCCTCCAAAGAAACAAAGTAAAAAATTCAGTCCTATGAGACCCTTACATCCATCGTCATCTTCGCTCGTTGCCGACCACCATCGTCGCTGAAGCACCACTGGAGATAGGAAAAACGAACAACCCAACAAACCAGATCCGCCGAAGCACCATAGTTGAAGCAATATTGTGAACCGATTGAGCAGCCCGTCGCAGAACGACAAGGCTGAACCTTTGTAGCACGTCGGCTGGGGAGCAAGTGAGGGAAAATTTTAGGGGGAAAAGTCATATTTAAGGAAGTACACTTTACGAGAGATCTGATGCTTAATCTCCTAATCAATTTTATTCCCTCTTAAATACAACTTTTAAGGGATCCGCTAAAGAGAGCCCTTAGAGAGCAGTTCCATGGTTAGAAAATACACCACTTCTGGTAATTGTACCCATCAGTTCTCAATATTATGTATCATAAACATGTCACAATCGCGTAAGTCCTACGCGCTGCACCACAAGATGTGACCTAATTGGGTCGTGGCTTGCAGCATGTAACACTTTATAGTGCAACACCTCAAATCGGTCTAGTTAATAGAATGGTCACATGAGTTCCGTTGAATTTACATCAGGATGAAAAAAAAATCTCGGCCAACTTGTGGTACCTTGCACTTATCCATTGTGATGTAGCGGTCAACAAGTACTTTGAGACACTCCTCAAAGGGTTGATCTTAACAAGGTACAACCTCACGAAGCGTAACAAACATGGGAGCAAGCAATGTTGCTTTTGTTCTTGTGACGGGACTATTGAACATCCATCCTTGGCATGCCTGTTCGTTCGCGCTAATTGTGCGATAATTCATTAGCTTGTAAGTTTATATCCATTGTCTTGTGTTTCAAAATTTGTTTGGCAACTGGTCACAGGGATACATGTTAAGCTCATAGCTGTTATCCTACTATGAATGGTTATGTTGGTTGATGTGCTTTGGTAGGAATGATGTTGGTTGTGGGTCCTCCAGTACTATGAATGGCTATGCACACGACCTAAATCTGGCGATTCACGCACGATGGATGAAATCCGGCCGGACATACGTCTGATGGAAAGAGCACCGGCCACTGGATTTTCTGCCGTGCATTGGGCACAAGGATCGTGCATGGAGCAGTTTCAATTCTGAAGTCGAGGAATGAGCTTTGTCTTTTCTATTAATTAATAAGAACATAGTTATCCGGTTAAGTAGTTAAAAGAACACTTGTTGAGAATGGAAAAACAAACACAGCCACAACTAGGGATGAAAATGGAGTGAAAAGTTTCTGCTTTTCGGGAGGAAAAATGGAAACGGAGAGGAAATATGAAAATGGAAACGGAAATTTGCAAAACGGAAACGGAAATAGAATTTTTTATGCGAAAACGGAAACAAAAATGGAACTGTGTTTTCCGGTGGAACAGACATGGAAAACGAAACTTTTCGTTTCCGTAAATATGGAATTTCCGTTTCTACTATAGGTCTATGGCTACTTTGTGGCCCAACTATCAAACAATACACAATAACACGATGAGTAGAAAGAGCAGAATGGATAATTTGAGGACCAACTTTTACTACCACACGCGTACTCAACTATACCCTATACAGAATTGTCATGTACTACTACAATACTACCCTATGTTGCCAACACAACCATATTATTTTGTAGCCATGTTAACAATTTCATAAATTTGTTTGTTTTTGTCTATTTCTCTATGATTCAAGGTGGTTTTAAGTTCCGGTCAATATACAGTTTTGTTTCCGTGTTCGCTCTGTATTCGCTCCGTGTCTGTGTCCGGTAGTATTTGTTTCCGTATTCGTTTTCGGGGTTTCTGTATTCGTTTCCGCTTTTGTGAAAAAATATGAAAACAAATATGATAACACTCAATTTCGTCCATTTCCGTGCCGTGTTCATCCCTACCCACAACCACCTCGGGCGAGCGATCGACCGATGGTTTCAGCTGTATGATGATGGGCGCTTCTCTGCTCTTCTCGACGCCCCAAGGTCCTATCTATAATATACACACCGCCGGCTAGCCGCTGGCCACTCCCACCGTCGCAACAGGCACGCGGAGAGCACTTAGATAGAGCATAGTAGATAGTACACAAGTTTCTCTCCCCATGACCCCACCTTTCCACACCACGCCATGCGGTTGAGGATTGATGAGCAGATAGACACACACACACATACTAGCCAGCGATCGACATGGTACGCACGTACAGTGATCTAGAAGCTAGCCGGCCATGAACGGGTTGGTGGAAGGGATGGACGGTTCGGGTCGCGCCGTCGCCGGCTGGCTGTCCGGAGAAAGCTAGCTAGAGATCAGATGCAAAGCAACCATGTTCTGGCGCGACTTTCTGACTGGTGTTTCCGGCTCGGCTGTTTGACATTCGCTGGCAAAAGCGTGCGTAAAATTTTTGTGATGCCACCAGGGAAAAAAAATACTCCCTCCGCAAAAAAAAAGCATTTAGATCACTACTTTTGTGAAAACGTTCTTATATTTTTTTACAGAGCGAGTATCCGGCTACATGGAGCATTCATTGTCGCAAAAGATCAAGGCGGTGTAGAGATATAATAGAGTGCTCCTCAGCAAATGGTTATTTAAACTTGGAATATGAGACACACTCACAAGTCCAAAAGCGCCGGGACTTGCACTTTTGGAGCAGCTTAACAGAGACGAAGCAATTTTTCTTCCGTTTTGGAACAGTCAGCTGAGGCTCTTACATCAAGGGCATCTCTAGCAGATACATTGTTCTAAAAGTCCGAAACCTCTTCATTGTTCTGTTTTTCTATATACAAGTTTTACAGCGATTAAATGTTTATTCATCTAGTACATTTCCTACAAACTTAATCTCTCAAAAGAATGTATTTTGCCAATTCTTCCAAACATTTGCATTGAAACAAATTCACGACATTTCAAAACAAACATGGAAAATTCAAATGCACCACATCATAATTCAACTATGACTTTACGAGCATAAATAAAGTTCATCACATCCATCGAACATCTAAACATAACCATAAGTTGTGCTAAAAAAGCACCGAATGAACAAGTTCATTCCAAAATACCACCACATGTGGTGGACCAAAAGACATCATAGTTCACATGGGCCTCATGCACTCGCACCATCACGGTCGGCACCACCATGAAATCCACTACATCATCATTCAATTGCGCATTGCAAAAGCAAAGAAAGAACCTAGCAATCAATATCACACCATGCATCAATCTCTTGAGCAATTGCAAAACACAAACAAACAAAAAAGAATATTTATTACCTTGCGAGCATATCCTCGAGCATGCCGGCCTCGCTCCTCGTCTTGTTTGAATTTGGGTCATTTTCAGCTGCCAGAGATGGAGGGGGTGGTGGTGCGGCCTCCTGGGTAGCTGTCGGGGCGGCTCGAGGCTGTGGGGGGGGGGGGGGGGGGGGGGGGGGGCGGGGGGGGGGGGGGGGGGGGGGGGGGGGGGGGGGGGGGGGGGGGGGGGGGGGGGGGGGGGGGGGGGCGACTACATCTTTCTTCTTCACCGCGTCCGCCAACTTGGCCGACGGTCCCATTTGCTGGTCAGTGCCAACAAGGGTCGTAGGGTGGTTGCGGCGGAGCGAGTGGCGACCACCACCGACGATTGAGCGCTCTCGATAAGGTTCTTCCTTGGCGCCGCATTTTGGTACTTACAGCACCGAATCCATGGCCGGTGTCGGGTCTCTGGCGGTGGCAAGGGGTGCAATGGCGGCGGTGCTTCCAATTCCACCGTTTATTGGGGCCAGGGATGGCCATCGGCGGGGTTGACGGGAAGGTTGTGGACGAGGAGGAAGTAGTGCGGATTTGCCTTATTTTTGGTGAGAATGACCACTGCTGGACTAAATTTGAGCAAGTGGAGGAGAGTTTTAGGGGGAAAAGTCATATTCGAGGAAGTAAACTTTGTTAGGGATCTGATGCTTAATCCCCTAAACGATTTGTTCCTCTTAAATACAACTTTTAAGGATCCACTAAAGATAGCCCTTAGAGAGCAGATCCATGGTTAGAAAATACACCAGTTTGTGAATTGTACCCATGAATTCTCCATATTATGCATCATAAACATGTCATAATCGTGTAAGTCCTACACGTGGCAAGACAAGATGTGGGCTTTAGATGTGACCTAATTGGGTCGTTGCTTGCAGCATGAAACACTTTATTTTGCAACACCACAAATCGATCTAGTTAGTACAATGGTCGAATGAATTCCGTTGAACTTACATCAGGATAAAGAAGATATGGCCAGCTCGATGTACCTTGCACTTGTCCACTGTGATTTACTAGTCAACAGTTAAGTACCTTGAGACACTCCTAAAAGGGTTGAACTTAATATGGTACAACCTCGTGAAGCGTAACTAACATGGCAACATGGAATATTGCTTTTGTTCTTGTGCTGAGACAATTAAACATCCATCCTTAGTGTATTTTTTCGTTCGCGCCAATTCATTAGCTTGTAAGTTGTATATCCATCATCAAGTGTTTCGTAATTTGTTTGGCAACAGGTTGCAGGGATACATGTTAAGCTCGGTGCTCTTATCCTACTGTCAATGACTATGTTGGTTGATGTGGTTTTGTAGGAATGATGTTATTTGGACAAAAAGTATATATTTTTTCACTGTGAAATATTAATTTACGTATGAATTGTCTTTGTACTTGATTCCCACGACAGTGATCGGAGCACCGTGAGTCTTTACCATGGCGTATACCAAGGTATATTGGGTTGTCAACGAGTTTTTTACCCAAGATGGATGTTATGTAGTATTTGGATCGGTCCTCTAGTTTTTTATTAGGTATGTCTTTTTGGCAAACATTGCCTTAAACTTCTCATTTGTATCTTTAAACTGAGGCACACACTTTTTCTTTTCTATTATTTAAGAAGAAGGCCAATTAGTTAAAAGAAAACTTGTTGAGAAACGGAACAACAAACAACAACCACTATACTAATGGCATTGCCAACATAAAGAAACCCATTATCCATCGCTGAGAAGATTTTATCTATCATACCCTTCCAGATTTCATCATCATCATTCTATCGCCTCATTACTCATTTACTCCGACATCACCATTGACTAACCATGACTCATCGATCAGCATAAAGAAAACCTTCAGTCCCCCCATCCCCACCCAACCCCACAAATATACCGCAACTGGCTACTAAAAATTTGTTGAGGAAGCTCCAGTTTCAACGACTTTACTTGTTGAAGAGTGAAGCATGGGATAAGCCTTGCATTAGACTTCACCTCATCAGCTATCATGCTTGCTGCCTATGTCACCCTCTATGACACAACAACTATGGCTTCAACACATTTTTGTATCGATGAGCCAGCTTGCGGTACAACCTACTCAATGATGTGCTCATCGGGAGTCGTCATAGCCACACGAATCGCACCACCGCCACCCTTCGTTGACCATGCCACTACCCTCATTGCTGCTCTAGGAGCATAAAGGCCCATCCACCATCACCATCTCGCTAGCTGGCCGATGTGGAACCTCACGTTACAGGTAAACACGGAGCCCCACCAACCACTGCTTATGGCAGACTGACCTCCCCGTAGCTCACTATAGCCATCGTCTTCGCTGCACTAGCATCCCCTCAAAATGCAAGACACCACGACTAGAACCCGCCAAATCCTAAGTAGGGCCGATGCATCACCTGCTATTCTACAGCATCCCCCTGAGCCATCGCTCGAGCTCCTCCCGTTCGTGCTAGATCTTAGCATGATCTTTCGGTGCATCCTAAAACATCGACGCCGCTCCACATGGACTGGAGAACATGCTTCCACGACCAAGTCTCAGACTCCATTGCTTCATGTGGATTGCACACACCTCCACGACCAAGCCACGGTGTTGCTGCCCTTCCTTTTCTTGTTGTTGATTGGATCAAGACCGCCACACATCCTAGCATCGCCTCGCCTTTGGCCGAGGACCTTCTATGATAACAACAAAAAGGAAAATAGAGGGGAGAGGATGGCGAGAACGTTTTAGGGTTTGTCTATGAGCCACCCATGAGAGCGGCTTGGGGGCGTCCTCCAATGTTCTGAGACCAGAATATAAACTTCTTGTTTGGGTTGTGTGTATGTGATTCTGTACAGGTATGGAGTAACAAAAATTGGTGTTAGCTCCCGTGTTTCATGGAGCCTGAATTTTGGGATATTCAAAAATTTTATTTTTAAGGTGCTAAAAAATCTTTAAAAAATTATACACATACCTATAGATGTATACTACTTGTCTGTAAATTTTCATGGTGAAAAGCATTATTATGCGAGCTACCCACAAAATAATCATTTGATTTTTGTGTGTAGCTCACACAAAAACGGATTTCATCATGAAATTTTACCCACACATGGTATACATCTCTCAGTACATGTGTTTTTTCCAGAATTTATTGAAGCTTACAAAGTTGGTTTTCGAATTTTTGAAAATTCCATGTTCCATGGAATCCGGGAGCCACAAATCCTCGCTCCAGGGAGTAAACTCTTTATTTAGTTATTTATTTATTGATTGATAAAGAGAGATCCCTCTCCGATTTCCATTAATACAAACTAGAGTGTCTTTTACAACTACCAGAACTAACAGGAAATATAACAAATGATGCATGATCTAGAGGGCAAGATGAGAACACTACCCATCGGCTCCCAAGGATCACAAGGGGGAAAAGCCAGCAAGCTAACGCTACCCCAACGAACCGACAGCCTCCAACTTCATCTCCTGGGAGTCTACAAGCCAGATCTCTAGGAGATGATATAAATATAGGTTTTTAAACACAAAAAATGAGACCATAATAGAGCAGTAACAATAAGCGAAGTCTTCTACATCGGCATGGTTAAGGGAAAATACTTTTGTAATCACCCAACCATGATCCTGTTAGTCCCAAAACTCATCCATGCGTCACCTTGAAGACCTCATTGGAAATTAGCTCAACCATTCTTTTGCCCCACTTCATTGTTCTTTATGGGTTTATCTGCAAAAAAATCCAATCGTGTAACCATTTGACAATTAGACTGACATGAGTACAAGGGTCAGTCACCTTGTTATTATCAAAGACAATGCTATTTCTCAATTTCCAAACAGTCCATAAAATAGCAGAATGACCAACCATAACAAAAAAATCAATCTTATTAAATTTCAGCCCATGATTAAACATATCATGCACATTATCGGGTATGTCATCCAGGTTAAAAGCACATTTCATGATATTCCAAAGCAATTTGGAAACAGGAGGCTGCGAAGACATGTGATTAATGGATTCATCCTTCCCACAATAAGGACAATTTTCTTTATGTCCAGTGCATCCTTTTCTAGCCAAATTATGCTTGGTTAAAATATTGTTTCTAAGAACCAGCCACATGAAGGACTTAAGAGAGTAGACCCCACTCTTAGTTAGTGTCCACCTAATAGAATCGTTTTGGTCAGTCAGGACCACATCATCATAAATCTCTTTAACGCGGTTCCATCAATCTACTGAACTGATAAATCCCAAACGTTTGGGATTTGACCATGGAAAATGGAAAGTTTTTATGATAATTGTAGTGACTTGAGGATGACACGTTTAGTTGACACGCACGACAATTTTGTGGCAAAAATTACATTGAGCATGGAGTTGCCATGCTTGCCAGCTAAACTTGCCATCCTCTCGTCACTAAAATTGTCATTGAAAATGTTCGATTTGCCACGGTCAAATCCCAAGCCTTCGGGATTTATCTATATCCTAAATCTAAGGAGTCTCCAGAAAGAGTCCTTCTAAACTAGACTTGATCAAGCCCCTTACCAAAAAAATAAGTAAATCAGCAACAAACTTATTCTTATAAAGGCAAATAGTATTATATAATTTTGGAAAATTGGTTTTAAGAGGTTTATCATCTATCCACCAATCCTCCCAAAATCTCACATTTTTCACATTACGAGCTTAAATTACACAAGGAGAAGAAATGTTCTTTGTGTTTTAAAATCTCGGCCCAAAACTGAGAACCACCTTCTCTAGGTTTATCCCAGCTAGACATTTCCCTCTCTCATACTTCTACTTATTAAGAAGAATAGGAGTAAACTCTTTATGTCATATCATGTCGATCATGGGTTTAGAATCAAAAAATTTATTTATTAAAAAAGGTGTGTGACATCACTGGGAACCAAGTTTGTCCCGGGAAAGATAAGCCGGCTGAAACTTCAGCTACAAAGGAGCTCCGGGTGATGCATGTCGACACTACCCACCAGGATTCAAGCTTTTCTTTATTATCTTGAAAGAAAAGGGGGGTTCGAGTGCTTCAGTTCCATCCGTTTCCCTCCTCCTGCTCTGTTCACGTACTAATAAATACTCCGGAACAACTCCAATGGGGCGACCCATTTCGTCCATCCGCATCCGTTTGGATCGGCGCGAACAAAAGTGGCCGCCCAACGCGCCGACCCAAATTCAAATCGTGTCCGCCTGGCGTCCGCGCCGACCCATTTTCGGCCTAAAATTGCGTCTGAAATGCGTCAGCGCGGACATGAAGCGGACGCGCCGCGCGTCTCCTCGTCGTCCGCCGCGTCCCCACCTGGCGGCCACCCAACCGCCACCGGTCGTCTTATTCATGACGACCACGGACAGCGGGCCCACGCATCAGCCAGTGGAAGCGTCCTTTTTTAACCACGCGTGCGGCGGGGTCGGCCTCATCCACTTTTCCCGTCCACATTTGCCCCCCCCCCCCACAACTCCATTTGCTTCCTCGCTGGCTACCGCAAACCCTAGCCATGGGCATCTTCGACAGCAGCAATGGCAAGGGCAAGGGCAAGGGCACCCCCGGCGCCTCATCCTCCCGTGCTCCCCTTCCCCCTCCTCCTCCGATAGCGACGCGTTTCCGCCCTGGTCGCCGGCGCCTGCACATCCCGGTGCACCAAGCGCGGTGGCACTGGGAGTACAGGCAGTCATTGTTGTACCCCAATGTCACGCTGTCGCACCATTGGCATCTGGATCCGCAGCGGATCCCGGTGCCGGCGGTTCCTCGTACCCAACGGGCGCACGACGACGAGGTGCGCAGGCGCCGCGCGCAGCTCACGCCGGAGCAGCGTCGGCTGCCAGAGTACGCCGCCGACTCCCCCAACTGGGAGGCGTGGTTCGCCCTCGAACACGAGGAGCAACGGCGCTCGGGTGTCGACGCCGTCCTGCCGCCGTTCCCACCGCCGCCCCCGCAGGTAGAGCCGGAGGACATGGAGGCGGAGGCGGAGTACCAAGCCGCCCTCGAGGAGGCCCTGCAGCACGCGCTGGAGGCTAGCCGCCTCGAGGAGGACGCGCACTGGGATGGGCTGGAGCAAGCCCTTGCCCTGTCGGCAGCGGGGGACTCTGTTCACACCCCGCTCTTCGTGCCGCCACCGCCACCGCGCCGCCCGTCCAGCCCAAGCCGGAGCCGACGCGTAAGCGCTCCCCGCCTCCCCCCACTTGGCCGGAGGAGGCCTACTCGTGGACGGGTCAGTACCGCGAGTGGGTGAGCGCGCCTCCCGTCCACTTCACTGCGACGCCGGAGGAGGAGGCGGCCCACCTCGAGCAATGGAAGGAGCACTGACACCGCCAGGAGCAGGCCGACGGCGAGGAGCAGATGTGCTATGATGCCATGCTCCAACGCGACGCGGAGGCGCTCCGGCTCAAGGAGGAGGAGGAGGAGCGCGCGCGGCTTGCCGCAATGCCACCGCCCCAGCAGACGCCGGAGGAGGCTGCCCTGGCAGCGTACCAGGCGGCGCTTGGGTGGGCTGGCCCTGCTCCGGTCTTCATCAACCTCACCGACGACGGCGGCGTCGACGGCAAGGGCAAGAGTAAGGCCGACAACATCTAGGGCAGCGTGTGGGGCGGCAGCAGGCGGGCACAGACTTTTTTTTAATTTTTTATTTTATGTTTATTAGATTTAGGTGGACTTTGGCCGGCGTTTGACCGGCCACTTCATGTTTAATTATGTTTATTTATGTTTATTTCTTGCAACTTACTCCCTCCGTAAACTAATATAAGAGTGTTTAGATTACTATTTTAGTGATTTAAACACTTTTATATTAGTTTACAGAGGGAGTATTATTTTTCCCCACGGCGACACCTTTGGGTCGGCCTTCCCGTTGGGCGGTCAAGCTGACCCATTTTAAAATACGGACACGCACGTCCGTCTGGCCGACCCAGACGGATAAAAAACAAACAAAGTGCGCGTCTGTTTGGGTCGCCCCGTTGGAGTTGCTCCGAGACATTTATTTTGGGGCGGAGGGAATAGAGAATTTTCAAACGATTCTTTGTTTTTTTAAGGGGCCCGATGATGCTAGAGTAAGATGATGCAAATGGGTGAATAATACGCAGTGGAAGCACCCTCAAATCAAATACTCAATCACAGTATTACTGAGTAGTATATCGGTCTCGTAGACACCGGTTAATTACACACGACGCGGTGCATGAATATGGCACTGCACACGGACGGATACATGAAATATCTCACACACGCACACAGGTAGGCAGGTACAGTACTGATCATGCATGCATCACCTTAGGAGTATATATGTAGAACCTAAAACAACGGGCACTGAAATTAAGAACAATTCTCTCTCTGTATACGCATACGCTCCTCGTGGGTACGATAGCACCGAGGCCTTGTGCCAGGAACCTCGCCGTCGCCGGCCGGTTAGTCGCAGCACATCTCGCAGATCCAGCAGCAGCACAGCGCCGCCAGGCTGAAAACACACACACCAAATTCAGACACTGTCAGGCCGGAAATCACAAACGACAGTTAAGGAGGTGGTGTCGATGGATGGAGTAGCTGGTGGTGGGGAGTACGTACCACCCCTCGATGAAGCCCTTCTCGCCCCTGGATTTGGTGCTCGCCCGCCCCCCCTTCTTCCCGCCCGCTTGGCCTTGCTCCGCAGCCGCCGTTGGGTACCCTGCAACACCAACACCAACGAATGAACAAATCGAAAGCAGCAACAAGTTCATCTATCTGAAGATTTCAGGGAGCTGAGCCCCAACGAGTCCGTAGCGTAGATCGACCAATACCTGGCGGTGGTGGAGGAGCCTGCTGGTTGCTCCTGTTGTTCTCCATCAGGTATGTCCTCTGGCTACGAGTTGCTTCTGCTGTGCTGTGCTGTCGATCGGATTCAGCTGATCTGCTGATGGATACCTGTCTCCAACTCCAGCACCCTCTATATATACACGCCAGCCGCACTGGTGTCAGGCTCAGGCACACGGATAGCACACACAGAGAGGCAGAGCACGGAAGCTTCTCCCCCAACTTTTGACACCGCACCGCGCAGTCGCTGACAAGTAATTTGATTCGATTCTGCCTCAGCACCACCTTTATTAGCTGACAAGTCGAAAGCGAGCACTCCTCGAATAGCCGAGGTTGGTTGAGCGGATAGGCACACGTACAAAGGGTCGGGATTGACACGTCCGCCCATGGGTTTGGTGGCCTGATCGACGGTCCGCCTCGCGCCGTCGGCGGCCGGAGAAGTCCAAGGCTTGAGATGAGATGAGATGAGATGCAAAGCACCGCGTCAGAGGCGGCGCTTTCTGACTAGATTTTCAGGACGGCTGCTCTGTCCGATATTCCTTGCCCAACACTGTGTGAAATCATCAGGGTCAGTTGGGAATCAGGTTCTCTCCGGGGAGGAAAGATTGGCCGGCCGGCGGGCAGATAAATCTTCTATCGCAAGGAAGCGCCTGGACCGGAAGATACATGTTCACACTAGGAACAGGAACAGCCGACAGGGGGTCCAGGATACAGCAATCTATCGGTTGATTCCGGTTCCCTCCTCCGGCTGCTGCTCTGCTCGTGTGACCCCGAGGAGGGCTTTTTCAAACGATTCGATTCCCGCCCGCTGCTTGAGATATTTGTGTACCTCGATCTGGCTCTGGGCGTATCGCCCTAGCTGCTTTCTCTCCATCACGGCGTTGGCTGGTTCGTTGGTTTCTTCGGTCTCAGCAACCGTATGGGCATGGCAAGGGAGATACATTGCGTTCTCTCTCTATCCTCTGAATTTCAGCAGCCAAGGAGACTGAAAGCTTGCCCTGTTCTGCGACTCGAATCCGATGCCCGGCATTTACAAAAAATGGGAATTAGATCAATCTCATGGACTCGAATCCGATGCCTGGCATTAAGAAAACAATGGGACTTTGATACCTCTCATGGACACTGGATCTGGCAAAGTTTACGTTTGTTGCTCGTCGTTTTGTTTTTATTTACTTTCTTTTTCGGGTTCTTAATCATTTTTCTTAGTTGTTCTTCTCATCATGCCTATTCTTATTCTTTTGTCCTTCCGCAAAAAAAAAGGAAATAGCTCTAATCCTGGGTTTAGCTTTTCCCTCTTTCTCGTCTTATGTTATCTTTGTTAGGTTACTTTTAAGGAAATTGTCTCTTGGATTATTTTCTTTTTCTCTTTATCTGTGTTATATTTTAGTATATTATTTATTTTTACATGATTTTTGTTTACAATTTCACTCTAGTCTTCTCATCTCTCCTATTGTCTCTATATGTACCTATTAACAATAAAGAATGGTGCTCTTCTCTGAAATTTTCATCCGTCACACATATATGATCTCTTCGTCCGTCACCAAAGGTTGTATGTTTTATTAAATTGTATGTATGTATGTGCCTCATATTTTAGCCGAGGTGGTACTCAATAACTGCTACCATGCAGCTCTTGTGCTGCTTTGCGTGTACGGCAGCAAAGGGGAGAAGGGAGATACATTGCATTGTCTTTGTATCTTTTGAATTTCAGCAGCCAAGGAGACTCATACCTTACCCAGTTCCAGAGGCGGATTTAGGGCTAGTTTGGTTCGTATCCTCGGCTCCTTGCCTGGAAAAATCCGGTGCCTGGCATTCGCCTGGTAACGTGATGCTTTCCTGCCTGCCCAGGCTAGCCTGGCAGCTGTGCGTTTGGTTCGTACCCTGGCAGGGTATTGCATCATCTAGTCATCCAGCGAATAAAAAATTCTTAAGCAAAGGCCAGGCTTGCTGTGGCACGCCCAGGCATAAGAAATTGGACGCCTGGGCCAGGCTAATCCTACTGCCTGGGCTAGGAATCTTTTTTATTCTTTATTTTTCTCAACCTGGCCAGGCTAATCACATTGCTGAGCAACCCAGGCCAGGCATGTACTTTCTTGCTCAGGACACAAACAAAACAGGGACCAGGCATGCTTCAGGCACCCATCCAGGCCAGGCTTGTGGTGGTGTGGACACCAACCAAACACACCCTTAGGCCGGCTGCCTGGGGCGTGACGGCGATTCCCTTAGTTGACTGTACATCGTTGTAGCTACAGCACTTCGAAGCTGGCCTGGGGCCTACTGTTTTCCTGGGTCCACCACTGCCCAGTTCTACCACTCGACTCCAATGCAAGTTATTCAAAAAATAAATGGGCCTTCGATTAATCTTATGGACACTGAGTCTGGCAACATTTTATAGTTTTGCTCTCGTTTTTGTTAACATTTACTTTATTTTTTGGCTTCCTAATTATTTTCTTAGTTTTCTTTTTCATCATATCTATTCTTTTATCCTTGCGCAAAAAAAGGAAAATCTCTAAAAAAAAATCCTCTGCCGTTAGTTTTTTTTAGCTTTCCTGTCTTTTGTTATTTTTATTGGGTTACATTTTAAGGAAATTATTTTTCTCTTGGATTCTTTTCTTTTTTTTCTTCTTTTCTATGTTTTAGTTTCATATTTATTCAAAATTTTACATAATTTATGTTTACAATTTGACTCTAGTTAGAAAATAGTGTGAATGTTTTTGTTAATATATAGTAATCTTATATAGTTAATAAAATATATATTTTTTTCAAATGATTCGATTCTCACGCTTGAGATATTTGTGTACCTCTGGCTCTGGGCATATCACTGTAGCTTCTTTCTCTCAAGCATGGCGTTGGTTGCCTGCATTCATTGGTCTTGACAACCGTATGGCAGGGGAGATACATGGGTTATGTCTTTATCTTTTTAATTTCAACAACTAAGGAGACTAGAACCTCACTTGCTTCTGTGACTCAAATTCAATGCCTGTCATTCGGAAAAAATGGTCTTAGGTTAATCTCATGGACACAGGATCTCGCAAATTATATGTTTGTTGCTCTTTGATTTTGTTTCCATTTACTTTCTTTTTCGGGTTCCTAATGATTTTTCTTAATTTTCCTTTTCATCATGTCTATTCTTTTGTCCTTGTGCGAAAAAGGAAAAATCTCTACTATTTTTCGGCTTTATTTTTTCCCTTTCCACTCTTATGTTATTTTTCTTGGGTTACATTTTAAGAAATTGTTTTCTCATTGATTTTTTGTTTGTGTTTCACTTTCCTGCTTTCTTAAATTTTTAAATGATTTGTGTTTACAATTTGACTCTATTTTTTAAAAACTGCATGATTTTTGTTAATATATAGTAACCTTATACAGTTCATAAAATATAGTTTTTAAAAATGATTCAATTCTAGCAACTTGAGATACTTGGTACCTCTACCTCTGGGAAAATCACCGTAGCTACTTCCTCTCAAGCACGACCTTGATTGGCTAGCTTTCCGGTATCGACAACCGTATGATGTTCGCAGGGGAGATACATTGTGTTCATTTTGTATATTGAATATCAGAAGGGATTAGATTGAACCCGCACGCAGTTCTACGACTCGAATCCGATGCCTGGGGTTTAAAAAAATTGTGACTGGGACTGGTAAATTTTATCTTTACTGCACTTCATTTTTGTTTCAATTTACTTTCTTTTTATGGCACCTACTTATTTTGCTTTACATCATGTCTACTCTTTTGTTCTTCCAAAAAAGGAAAAATCTCTTATATTTTGTGTGCCTTTATTTTTCTCCCTTTCATGTCATATGTTAATTTGGTTAGGTTATATTTTAAGGGAAAAAAATTTCTCTTGGATTATTTTATATTCATTTTACCTTGTTTTATTTTGTATTTGAATTATTTCTTGCATTAGTTTCTTACACAATATGAATTGAGTTAATGAAAAGTGCTAAAGACTATATAGTAATCTTATATTCCGTTGTATATAATTGACATGTTTCCTGGACGACAAAGCTTGTTTACCATTATTTGACCATATTTTCTTTACTATTTGAATCTGGTTAATTAAAAATAGTGTACATTTTTTTCTTTTAATATGAAGTAATAATTTACTCTTTGATAATACACTAACATGTTTCATGGACGACAAAACAAGTTCAACATTTTTTTGGTGAATCCCTTTGTACATATTTAGTAAGAAGATGCACATTTTATTATGCATACATGAACATTTACCATTGAACGTAAAGTATATCTAGTGATTTAAAATTATATAGGACAATTTTGTATACCATAAGATTTTTTCAAAAGTTGAGTGAGTTTTTGGTTATACATATCCCGAAACGCATTTTAGAAGTAGAATTAATTTTTTATTTCACATATATGAACAATTGATTTGATAGACGTGAGATGTTTTAATAGACAGCAACCATTTTTTATCACTCATTTTTTAGGAGTAGACTAAAAAATTATGAAGGTGAATGCACATTTCATTGGACAAGCAAATATTTTTGTAATATACATGATTATTTTTCATAGATTTCAGAGCACTATGTTTATCGATTGTTTTGAAAAACAGAATTTAACGATTATATTTTACTAACATATTGTAAAATGCAAAAACTAGACAATTAAGGCCTATAGTGAAATCAGCCGCGTAACTCGGCCCACCAATCGGGCATTAACGGGTTAACAGAAGAAGGTTGCTAGGGGGAGCAACTAGTTAACGAGCGCTTCTTCGGGAGCCTCGCAACGATCAGCGCCACTTGGCGCGCTCTCGGTCATTCGCCATGTGTCGTGCTCTGGGTGTTCCCTTCGGATTTTGTTTTTTTATTTTTCCGCACGCATTTTCGGCTTTTTAAATGGGTTTTTTCGACATTTTGGTTTTCCACCAGTCTTCCTTAGCTTTTCGATAAAAAAAATTGTGCGAAAAAAAGTGTTTTCTTTTTTTGTCGCGAGAGTCACGATTTTGCTTCTGCGAGAGGCACGGTTTTGCTTTCGCGAGAGTCACGGCCGTGCCTCTCGGAAACAGAAAAAACACGTTTTCTGTTTTTTCCTTTCGCGAGAGTCACGGTTTTGCTTCCGCGAGAGACATGGGTGTGCTTTCGCGAGAGTCACGGCCGTGCCTCTCGAAAACGGGAAAAATGTGTTTTCTGTTTTTTTCCTTTCGCGAGAGTTATGGTTTGTATCCACGAGAGGCACGTGTGCTTTAGCGAGAATCATGGACGTGTCTATCGGAAACAAAAGAAAAACGTGTTCTTTGTTTTTTTTGTTTCGCGAGAGTCACGGTTTTGCTTTCGCGAGAGGCATGGTTGTGCTTTCGCGAGAGTCACGGCCGTGCCTCTCGGAAACGAAAATTTTATATATAGCATAACAATCTTGGGCAAGAGTTTATGATCATATATGTATTCCAACAAGGAAGGAGGATTTTCAATGCGGGATATAAAAACATATCTCTCTGTAGCACCCGTGCTAAGTACTCTATGGTTTGGTGCTTTAGCAGGTTTATTGATAGAAATTAATCGTTTATTCCCAGATGCTCTGTCATTCCCTTTTTTTTAATTCTAGTTATTGCTATGGGAGGGCTTTCGCGAGAGTCACGATTTTGCTTCCGCGAGAGGCAAGGTTGTGCTTTCGCGAGAGTCACGGCCGTGCCTCCTCAGAAACGAAAAAAAACACATTTTCTCTTTTTTTTTCCTTCCGCGAGAGTCACGGTTTTGCTTTCAGGAAAGGCACGGTTGTGATTTGGTGAGAGGCACGGGCGTGCCTCTTTCGGAAAGGAAAGAAACTCGTGCTTCTGGTTCGGTTTTTCATTCATTTTTTTGTCCGGTTTTTTGTGAAAAAAAGTTCGTCAAAACCTATCAACATGGGATCTAGTTTTGAAAATCTCGACGCGAGGAATCCAACGGTGAAAGCGGTTTGAGATTTGGACGCACGGTTTGAGAGATAAAACATTTTGAATAAATGGATCTATGAAAAAAGGGAAAACTCATAGGTTGCAACAACTGGCGAGCTGCATGTGGGCCACTTGTCGCAACCAGGGGAGTTGGTGTGATCTTTGCAACGAGTACTCCTCAACTAGTGATTTCAGTTGCTATGTCTTTTCTTTGTAATACTCAAGAAGTGGCCATGTCTCGCTTTTAGTTTTTTTTTTGAGGGAATGTCTCGGTTGAAGTATTAGACTCAAGGGGAGCCTTCAGTGCACCGGCCCATTAGGGAGCTGGTGGTTTGGTTTCTTCTCTTGTAATTTGTAAAAGAATGTTTAAATCATTCACAAAGTGTTTATCACATTTAATATATATCCACATATCTTAAAATATGTTCAAGATGTTGAAAAATGCTATTTAACATAAATAATTCGTATACTTTTGGAAAAAATGATTGTATCACTTAAAAGTACACATGAAATTTAGAAAAATGTTTGTGACACTTAAAACTGTTCACGTAGTTTAAAACAATGTACATGCATTTATGAGAAAGTTGAATGCTGTTTTAAAAAGTGATATTAGTGTATTTTAAAAAATAGTTGTAAGAGTTAAAAAATGTTAGCCTACAAGCGCTTCTGTATTGGCCCAGTAGTGTATTTTTTATCCGTCGCGTCTAAATTATTGGGCCTTGAAAGTTGGCCCATACAGCTCATGTGTTGCTTGCAAGTACGACGGCAAAGGGGAGATGCATTCTATTCTGTCTGTATCTTTTAAATTTTAGCATCCAAGGAGACAGAAGCCTCAATCAGTTCTGTAACTCAAATCTGATGCACGTCATTAAAAAAGGAAACAGCCTCTTTGTTCCTGTTTTCATTTACTTTCTTTTCCCCCTAATTATTTTTCTTAGTTTTCCTATAGATCATGTCTATTCTTTCATCCTTGTGCAAAAATGAAACAATCTCTAATCTTTTCTTTGCCTTTTTTTGGCTTTTCTTGTCTTATCTTATTTTTTGTTGGCTTACATTTTAAGGTTTTTTTCTCTTGGATTATTTTCTTTCCTTTTTTTCTGTGTTTTAGTTTTGTATTTATTTTTCAAATTTTTGCATTATTTTTTATACAATTTGACTCTAGTTTAAAGAATTAGTGTCCATGATTTTTGTTAATATATAGTAACCTTATATTCTTAATAATTTTTTCCAAATGACATGATTCTCACTGCTTGAGATATTTGTGCACCTCTGGCTCTGGGCATACCAACCTAGCTGCTTTCTCTCAAGCACTGCATTGATTGGTCGGATTCATCGATCTTGACAAAACTTATGGCAGGGGAGATACATTGGGTTATCTCTGTATCTTTTGATTTTCAGCAGTTAGGAACTCTGGAACCTCACCTGGTTATGTGACTCAATTCGATACCCAACTTTTCAAAAAATTGATTTTTAGATTAATCTCATGGACACTCAATCTTGCAAATTTTATGTTTGTTGCTGTTTGCTTTTATTTTTTGGCTTCCTAATGATTTTTCTTAGCTTTCCAATTCATCAAGTCTATTCTTTTGTCCTTGCGCAAAAAAGGAAAAATCTCTAATCATTTCACCTCCTTTTCCCCTCTATAATGTTATTTGCAGTGTTACATTTTAAGAAATTGTTTTATTTTTGATTATTTTTTCTGTTATCAATTTCTTATATTCTTATATTTTTACATGATTTTTTATAAGTTGAATCCAACTCAAAAGTACGCAAGATTTTTGTTAATATATAATAATATTATATAGTTAATCAAATAGAGTTTTTTTTCAAACCATTCAATTCTCGTGGCTTGAGATATTTGTGTACCTCTGGGTTTGGGAATATCGGTGTAGCTGCTTTATACATGAACATTTTATTACGCATACATGAGTAATACGATGCACATTTTATTACGCATACATGAACATTTACCATGGAACGCAAAGTATATCTAGTGAGTGAAAATTATATAGGATAATTTTGTATACTGAAATATTTTTTGCAAGTTGTGAAAGTTTTCTATTTTACAAATGCCGAAACACTTTTTAGATGTAGAGTTATGTTTTCTATTTTACATATATGAACAATTGAATTGATAAACTTGAGAGGTTTCATAAAACGGAGATCACACTTTCTGTGAAGCAGATTAAAAAATTACAAGGGAGAATTAGCATTTTATTGGACATTCTAATATTTGTGTAACATACCCGACTATATTTCATAGATGGCAGAAAACTAAGATAATCACTTGTTTAAAAAAATAGAATTTAACAATTATGTTTTACTAAGATATTGTAAAATGCAAACAAACCAGACAATTAGATGCTAAATGGGCCTCTAGAGAAATAAGAGAAATAAGCCCTATAATCCACCCACCAAGCGGGGCATGAACAGGGTAACATAAGAGGTTTGCTAGGTATTTTCCGTTTTCCCCCCTAAATAAGGTCTTCTCCATTTCTATACTCTAGGAGTATCTATGTCTCGCTTTTACTAAAACAGAAGCTTTCATTTCCTCAAGGCAAGCCTGTAGTGGGCCTACCCATTGGGGAGATGGTGATTTGGTTAGTTCGCATGTTTCGTTCCTTTGCTCCGTTCAACTTTTCCATTTTGTTTATATTTATATTAAAAATAATCTCTAATCTTGTCTCTCCCTTATGTTATTTTTGTTTGGTTACATTTTAAGTCAATTGTTTTTTCTCTTCGATTATTTTCTTTCCTTTTTTGTTTTAGTTTCGTATATGTTTTTTCAAATTTATATGAATTTTATTTCCAATTTAACTCTAGTTTTAAAAAAATGTGTGCATTATCTTTGTTAATATATAGTATCTTATGTAGTTAATAAAATAGATTTTTTCAAACAATTCGATTCTCACGGCTTGAGATGTTTGTTTACCTCTAGGCATATCACTGTAGCTGCTTTCTCTCAAGCACGCCATTGGCTAACTGGATTCATTGGTCTTGACAACCATATGGTAGGTGAGATACACTGGGTTCTCTCTGTATCTTTGAATTTCGGCAGCTAATGAGACTGGAACCTCACCGGGTTCAGCGACTCAAATTCATTGCCCGACATTAAGAGGGGGCGGGGGGGGGGGGGGGGGGGGGGGGCTAGATTAATCTCATGGAAACATCGCTAATTTTATGTTTGTTGATCTTTCCTTTTGTTTTCATTTACTCTCTTTTTCGGGTTCCTAATGATTTTTCTTAGTTTTCCTTTTCATTGTGCCAATTCTTTTGTCCTTGCATAAAGGGGAAAAAATCTCTAACCTTTTCTTTGCCTTTATTTTTTTCCTTTCCTCTCTTATGTTATTTTTTTGGGTTACATCCTATTCAAATTGTTTTCTCTTTGTTTTTTCTGTTTTTAGTTTCCTATTTTCTTAAAATTTTACATGGCTTTTGCGTACAATTTGACTCTCATTAAAAAAATTGTGCATGATCTTTTGATAATATATAGTAATATGGTCTTAACAACCGTATGGCATTTGCACGTGAGATACATTGTGTTCACTTTGTATCTTCAATTTTAGCAGGGAAGGAGAGTGAACCCGTGCACAGTTCCACCTCTCGTATCCGATGCCCGGAGAAAAATGTTCTCATTTTCAAATTTATTCATAATTTCAGGAAAATGATCAGGTTTCAAAAAATATTCAGGAATTTCTGAAAATGTGTTCTTTACAAAATTTGTACACAATTTCAGAAAAATGTATGTGTTTCAAAAAATGTTCGCGGTTTCAAAATTTTGTTCAGAATTTCAAAAAATGTTCCCATTTTTCAAATTTTGTTCGAATTTCCAGAAAAACATACCATAAAATATGTTTGCAGTTTTCAATAATGTGCGCGGTTTTAAAAAATGTTCTGTTTTAACAAAAATTCCTGTTTTCTACTTTTGTTGAAAAATAAAACCTGTCCGTGATCTCAGCAATATTCAGAAGTTTAGAAAAATGTTCACGTTTTTGTAATTTGTTCGTTTCTTCAGAAAATTATACATTTTTGAAAAAAAATCATGCTTTATAAAACTGTTTGGGATTAGCAAAATTTGTTTGTGTTTCTTTTTTAATTCGGATTACAGAGTATCTTCACTTCTTCAAAAAATTGGAATATAAAAAGAATTGTGGCATTAAAAAACTGCTCACAATTTTCAAGAAATGTTTTCCAAATCTCAATGCTGCTGTGTATTCGTATATAGTTTTGCAACTTGATGTCCAGCTACCACTGATTGGTGTAGTGGCTAATGGCCTGCGGTCAATTGTCTGTGGTGCAATGGTGGAGTCAGGAATTTGCTCCTAAGTATTCTTGTAAATTTTTTTGCGAAAGTGGCATGGACTGATGTGCATTGGACAAACAAATACAATTCACAAGCAAAGTGGCTGCTACTTGTAGATGGAACGGGGATGGTTGGATGCATACTTGACAAAGGTGGAGCCCAGTGGCAACACTGCGATGGAGGCTGGACCGCCGGAGGTGGAGCCGTCAGCTGTTGATGGCGCCTGCAGGGGGAGGCCGTAAGCGAACTAGCGGATCCACGGCGGGGAGGGCCGGAGCAGATCAGGGAGGGCAAGGAGAGGGTCGGCCATCATCCATCGCCCGCTGAACTTGGAATGGGATGCCGCCGCCGCCGTAAGTAGTAAGGGCACCCGCAAATATCTACGTTATATGTGTGTTTTTATGTCCGGACGTGGTTTGAGGACATGATGCCGGAATGAGCCATCCAATACTAATCACAAAGTATCTGGTTGGGAGAAGAAAAAGTAGATGGGGCCATGCATGTGGTGGGATATTTATGATTTGTGGTAGAAAGGAGTGGGGACCATGCATGTGCAGTTGACAGGAGAGAGGGAAGAGATGGACCATGCATGTGATTGGTCAAGTGCATGTCCAAACTCTTACAAAGCTCCCCACGTTTGTCTCTTGAATACCGGCATCTGTATGTCCGAACTGCTAAGCAAACATATGCAAATTCCCGTTGGATGATAAAAGTGATCCAGACACCGTGGCCCAGACACATAGTGACGGTTTAAGGGTCTGCCTTGAAAATCCCCGAAGCTAGATTTGGGAAAATGGGGGACGAGGCTCTCGCACGCCGCACTAGGACGTCAGGTTTGGTGCGTGGCTGCAGTTGCTGGTTTTGGATATGGGTTGCTAGAAAGCTATGCCATTTTGGACTTGATTTCGTGGGTTCTTCATTTTTTAAGGCAAATTCTTTGGTATTCCATGAAAGTTCAAGGAAGCCCCAGCACCGCCACTGCTGCAGTGTGTAAGATAAGAAGCAATATCGCTAGCCACTCGTGCTGGTGAGTGCTACTGATATTCATGCAGTGCGAAATCCTAAAGAATGTACAGCTTGGATACAATTTTTTCAAATTTTTTGATCATTCTCTTTGAAAATGTGAACAAAGTTTTTAAAAATGTGAGCAATGTTTCAAATCATGAACATAATTATCAAATGCTGAACAATTTTTGGACAATTACCGAAACATGTGAACCAATTTTGAAATTTGAACACAAATCTAAAAACATGATTTAAAAAAACAGTGAAGAACAATTGGAAAATGTGAACATAATTTGAAATACCGAACATTTTTGAATTTCTGAACGAAAATTGAAAATGAGGACATTTTTTGAACTTTTGAACATATTTTAAAAATACAACCATTTTATCTATTCCAGAAGATTTATAAAAACACAAATATTTTTTAAAGTTGAGAACAAAATTTCAAAAGCGGCAATATATTTCGAAGTTTTGAACATATATTATGGAAAAGGAAAATAAATTCCGAAAATTTATGATTTTTTATGAAAACCTAAATAATTATTTTAAAAGAAAAAAGAAAGCACGAATAACTTTAAAAAACACAGAACATTTTTTGGAAAATAGATTTTTTAAACCTGCACAAAATCTGAATATTTTATCAAAAAAATGTGAATTTTGAAAAAAATAACATTTTTTGAAATTCTGAATAGTCTCTGAATTTTAAACATCTATTAAAAATGGAACAAACATCGAAATTCTGAACATTTTTGAAAGCACGAACAAATTGTGAGAAATTTTTGAAAAAGGATTTTATTTGATATTCTGAAAATTTTCTGAAAAATTGTAGAAAAATGTTGTACCACAACATGCCAAACAATTTTTTTCATAACTGGAGCAATTTTAAGGTTTAGTTTTTTTAATTTCTGACAATAGTTTGAACTCACAATAATTTTTAAATTGGAACATTTTTTGAAATTTTCAAACATTTTTCTAAAATGTGAAAAACAATTGAAGATAGAAAAAATAAACTTTTAAAAAGAAAACAGATACAAAAAAGAAACAGCAAAAAGGAAAAAAGAAAGAAGAAGAAGAAGAAGAAGAAGAAGAAGAAGAAGAAAACAAAAAGAAAGAAAAAGGAAAACCAGTAAAAGAAAATAAACTGGTTCAGGGAACCTTCTAGAAGGTAACCCGATGACGCTATACGCGAACTGCATATGCAAATTGGCTGGCCTATCGTGTCGCTCGGTCGGTTCGCCTGTGCGAAGCGCCGGCAGTTTGACGCAGCGTGCCTCAAATAGGGATTTCCTAAAATCATGGCATGCTCTGTTGTTGTTCAACTTTTTTTCTGTCACACGATAGGAAACATGTTGGGCCAGCCCCTGTGCGTCGAGCTCCTAGATCACGCAAAATACGTCATATACGAGGTCCCATGACTATGTCGCGCTTTTAGTGAAAAGGAAGCTTATGTTGCCTCAAGGAGGTCGGCTCATTAGGGAGCTGCTGGTTTGGTTTGTTCGCTTGTGTTGTTCCTTTGCACAATTCATTTCTTCTTCTTTTTTTGCTTGTGTTTTCTTTAAATATTAAAGTATTATAAATGTATATGTTATAAAATAGGCTTTACTTAATTGTTAAAAGTTCATTCAACATTCTTTATTCACATAACATATTTTTTCGTGTAATTTGTCAAAAATGTTCATACCATTCAAGAAAATATTCATCACATTTTTATAATATTCACACATTTCTAAATACTTTGATGATATTTAAAAAATAAGTTCATATAATTTTAAAAATTGTTTTTGTAATTATGGAAAATTTATTTGTGTCACTAAAAAATGCTCAAGGTATTTAGAACAAATGTCCATAACACTTAAAAATGTTGGCATGTTTTTTCTAAAAAAGTACATGCATTTATGAAAAGGTTCAACATGTGTTTAAAGATTGATCATAGTGTATTTAAAAAAATATTCGTAACAGTTAAATATTGTTTGAACATGTAAACAAATCATGACATTTATGAAAAATGTCCAATATGTGTTTAATGCTGTTGATCGTGCATTTAAAATAAATTAAATGGCCATTTGAAAAATGTTCAAAAAGTATTAAAAAACGTTCAACATGTTTTCAAAAAAGGCGAAATATATTTTTGAAAATAGAAAAAAAATAAGAAGAACAAAAATAAAAAAGAATGGAAAAGAAGAAGAACCAAAAAGATAAAGATAAAAATAAATAAAATAAAATCCAATAGAGAAATTAAACAAGAAAAAGAAGAAAAACGGGCCAAATGCTTTGTAAAACTGATGAAATGTTCCCAAAACCATTCCCTGGAAGGTTCGATAACCACAAGTTATTAGACCGACCGATAGTGAGAACGCTGGTGGCGAGCGCGATTTTCGTCCCACAATAAGCGAGATTTAGCTTTTGAGTGATACTTAGGCCCATATTAGCATGGAAACCAGATCATGGTAACAACATCACATCCTTTCCTCCAGAAAAAAGGCTGAGACAAATTAGGCTAGTAAGGACTTCATCTGGCAATGGAAGAGCTTAATTGGACACTAAAAGAACCTATAAACTAGTTGTTCTCGTCTCTCTCTTTTTGTCAAAATGGAGGGAGCTCCCCTAGTTTTTTTTCCTCGTTTGAACTGGCATGACACTGTAATTCGTAAAGAAGTGATTACGTCCTCTGTTTCCCTCCCGCTTTCTAGTCCGCTATCGATGTCGTCGACCCCTCCCACCCATCAATGCCACTCCCACCTATTCAGCTTCTCCAACTATGACTCCTCCCTTGATCAAATTTGACCACTTCCCCTTCTCCCCACCTCCCTTTGACATTCTTCTCTACCTTCTTACCGACATAGTAATGTACGCATTCCTCCTCCACAACCTAATTGATCATGTCGTTGTCCTTGAGCTCGCCCTCACCAGGCGGGGGTGTCAATGCTTGAAAGCTGCTAAAATGAGTTTGTGGGGGCATGCAAGGCACATACCAATAATGAGGCTGCCTGCTAGTTGCTTTTTTTCTCCGTCAATATATAGTCACTCACAGGTGCACAACCCACACTGGAAGGGTTTAGGTACGAGCCTTTGGAGGATGGTTCTATAGTAGTGATAGGACAATATATCTTAGGATGCAACTTAAGCAGCATGGGTTAATGTTCTGTGCAACATATATACACACCCCACTGCCTCCCACTCCCCGTGCGTAGACTTTGATATCTGAAGATGGAATATTGACATTTATTTAAAGAGAATTAAATTAAGGTGGATAACCTTTGTATGCACACATACTGGTTGCACTTATTAGTAAATAGGTGCCACATTTGAGAGCAAATGCCCAAAAAATGTGTTGTAGCAGTTAACAATTATATATGGGAAGATCAACATATATGGATATCCTTGGTTCATGATGGATATAAATGCAAAGGGAGCCCTAGATTTCATGGAAATACATTTGAGAGTTTTGAAATTCTTTTTACCAAGATTATTTTTGCAAATATATGGATTGGAAACTTGAAAATCATATGCGTACATTGTACCGACATGTATTAGTATTTTTGGTCATTATGTGCATACCACAGTAAAAATTTATGTTTTTAAACCCGTATCAATGTCCAAAACATCACTATTTAGTGAAATCGAGGGAGAACATGCCCCATGAGAGCAAATTAAAACATTCTTGCTAGTAAAGCTAGTGTGGCACTCTCCCTGTTCTAAAAAAACAAGGCCCTAAACTTTTTTCCTATCTCCTCCAAAAACGAAGCTCATGGTCATTTGGAGCAATTACAAGCCGAATTGAGTGGGTGGCCACTTATATGATAGCTGGGCTTGGAATGTCATTTGTATGCATGAACAACACACATGCCCTATTTTGGGAGTCGGACGGAGCTACACATAAGATTACAAATATAAAATACAAAATTATGCTTCAACTAACCTAAATGCATGATTCCAGTTATGCAAGATGTCTGTCCACTAGCAAGTAAGCCAGCTAGCAAATTCCATTTTCCATCAAAATTCTCTCTCTCTCAGCCTTGTCTTGTCTCAATTCAAACCCTTTATGTTGTGATCATGTTTATAAAACCAAACCATTTAAAGTTTGATTAGCATTATAAATAAATCCTTTTAAGTTCTTGATCAAATTAAAAACAATTGGACATAAGACAAGACAAGTGGCCTTGCATACATGGATGAAGCGAGTCCTTCGTTGGACGTAAAAAAACATTGGTATAAAATGCATAACAACACAAGTGTGGCCCTAATCATATTGTTCTAACTATATATCCAAAACAACATAACTTTATTTAAAAGATACGTCAATACTAAATATGTAAACTGAATATAGTGACATGAATCGTTACGGCCATTATTTCCTAGCAAAATAATAAAACAATACGGCCATTATTGAGGTGCTGGTCACATGCATTTGTATCTTTAGGGGACACCATTTCATTATAGTATCAGTTTAAAGCCACACCGCATACATGCATGTAGATCAAATCATGTCATATAAATATGTAGTGCCTTCTCGAAACCAGTATATATTCAAAAACATTCCTGTCAATTGTGTGCCTGCATAGGCTAGCTGTACGTTAGCTATGATAATATATTGTTGCTAGCTAGGAGCTGGGAGACCGCAGGGAAGACCTAGGCTTATATCATATAATAAAAATATCTGTGCTCGCAGAAAGAAGAGAACAAATCACCTTGTGTCTTATTACCTCTTTAGCTGTCGTCTTATCAGACATTCAGACACATACGCAAAAGAATGTACATATACAATGTACTACATGCATGCACCTGAACATCTTGATCTTGCTATTTTTTTTTCTCTCGAAGGGAATGGGGTATGCATGGATCTAGTCAAACGCATGCACGCAGTCAAAAAAAATTAACCTGGCTGCTGGCTCGCTACAGCAGCAAATCAGAGGCCAGAACAGTGGCCGTATACATACATATGTAGGCTTTGCACGAAGACGCTAAAGAGACACACAAATGGAAAGTGAATGGTTGCGAGGCCAGGAAAGAATAGATCAGAGGCAGGGCCATCATACATGCAAGGAGCCATCATAGGGGGAGATCCATGTTGATGCAGCAGCATCACAACATTACTGATCGACACATGTATAGGTGGTGACTTTATGCGTGAGGCCACACAGTGACATTACACAATGTTGCACTCATGCAAGACAAGGGATACATTTGTCCACAGCCTCGCTGTGTGCCCAATGCAAGCCCCACTACAACTATTTTGTCCGTGGGATGGGGCAGTGCGTGAGGCCAGCCCAAGCACTATTGGGCCATAAAGACAGATAGATAGGCCATTGTTGCATGGAAAGCGTTGCATGCACTAGAGAGAGAAAGAGAGACAATCAATACCATGCAATAGTCATGCACTATAGATCCATGAGAGAGAGAAAGATGGTGTGTGAGAGGAGGGGGGACAGCCCTTCCCCTCACTAGGATATGGCCTCCGGCTTATAGTTAAGACTCAAGATTTGCCATTGTTTCAAAGCTAGATACCTGTATACAATCTCTCTCTCTCTCTCTCTCTCTCTCTCTCTCTCTCATCCTACACCCTGCCTACACCCAGCCAAGAGACACCAATAGATAAAAGGCAAGGTAAATTTGTAGAGAGAGAAAAGGAGCGGAACCCACACCTCTGAGGAAACCAACACCAAGGTCAACAAAAGAAGTGGAGAAAAAGGTGAAGTAAAAATGAAGAGTGATTTTCCTTTTTGCACTCATCTCCCTTCCCCCCCTCTGCCCATTTGCATAGGTTGTAGTAACATGGAAGCCGGCCTAATTTGCAATAAGAACAAAATGGGAGGGGTTGTGGGGTTAAAGCATTGACCAGCATCGATCGCTTCCATCATTCATAAGCTCAAGTTAGATTCCCGTTGTCTCCCCTCTTCATGCCAACCCCCACATGCTTGTGTGCCCCTCCCTCTCCCTCTCATTGCGCTCAAATAATCTCAAAATCTTCTCAGCCTCAAATAACTCCCAAAGAGAAAATTATCACTACATGTTTTTCTTTTTTCAAGAACAGTACTTCTATCAGTTGAGATAGCAAAAGGTATGTAGATAAGTAGTACATATACATGATGACCTCTATTAAATGCACTCTGCTACAAGTAAAATAAGTTCTTTAAGTTAATTGGCAGAAAATATGAATTTTGGCCAAATAAATTCCAGTAAGGAAAAATAAAAACAAGTGCTGCCACGGCGCTAAATAGGGAGTACATACACTAAGATATTATACGTGATAAGTAATACTCCCTCTGTTCACAAATGTAAAATTGACAATTTACCAAAACATCTTACATTTGTGTACAGCGGGAGTACTAGCGCATATAGGAAGACAACATAGTAAATAATATAGCTCAATCGACCTTGTGTGATTTCAAAAGGATCATTTGAGCAGAAAAAAGTAGTAAGACATGATATGAAATCAAGTACCAATCGACCTTTCTTGTCCATGTTTCAGTGCATCAAAGAACATGACCCACCAACACCAACACACATGCACAAAACAGAAACAGTTTTCATTTTTTTTAAACATCACCTGTCAAACTTCTCAAAAGAACACCACCAATTAAGAAAAAAAAGGAAATTAATGTAGACCCTAACGAACACATATCAACTCACCAGGAAATTAACTATTGAAATTCAACATCCATGCATGCATGATCTCTCTACAAAAGACGCTACTTAATCAACAGTCCAAAAGGATCATCTGATCTGATCATGCATTCTCATCACTGACCTCCTGTGATAATATGGATATAAATAGAGCATATGATTAATTAGTTCTAAGCCTTACAAGGAGATAGTAGAGCAGCCAGCCATGTCTCATGGGAAGCCATGCGGGGAGAACAACGAAGAGGGGCCTCCTTGCCCTGATCTGCTCCCGCCGTCGTCGCCACCGCCGTCGCCATGGTTCATCACGTCCATCCCTAGGTTGAGATACACCATCCTGTTGTCCAAGCTCAGGTTCATGCTCGTGCTCGCGCCACCGCTGCTGCTGTACACGCCACCGCCGCCCGCGCCTGGATGGTGGTCGCTGTACATGGGCACCGGCGCATTGCCAGCCGCGTCCTCCCTGGACATGACCATGGCCGCCGACTGCACGAGCTCGAGGCACAGTCGGAGCTTGTTTGGCTCGATGTGGGTGAGCCCCGGCACGGCGCCCTTGAAGAGGAAGTCGGAGGTGAGCGTACGGAGGATGTCGAGCGGCGTGACCCCGTCGACGGTGCGCACGTTGGGGTCGGCGTGGTGGTCGAGGAGCACGGCCACCATGTCCGGGCAGACCATCTCGGCCGCGACGTGCAGCGGCGTCTTCCCGGCGGGCCCAGCCGGGTGGTTGACGTCAGCGGCGCCCAGCTCCAGCAACGCCTTGACCACTTCCCGGCTACAGTTCTCGACGGCGTAGTGCAGCGCGAGTGCCTCGTCGAGGTTGAGCCCCTCCCCCATGACCATGAGCTTGACGAGCTCGACGTCGGAGGAGTCGAGCGCGCGGCGCATCCGGCGGATCTTGTTGTGGTCGTCGAGCTCGGCCGCGGAGGCCTCGATGACGGAGCCCTGGTGGTGGTGCTGCTGGTGCTGCTGGTGGTGGGCGAGGAAGGGGGAGCGGCGGGACATGGAGGACTTGAGGCGCAGGTCATCGATCTTGGCGACGACGTCGAGGGGGAGGTGCTTGGCGAGCACCTCCGGCGGGAGGCCGGACTTGGCGACGAGGTGGGAGCAGGTGTTCCAGAGCTGGTGCAGGTCCTGCTTGCGCGACGCCATGAGCACCTTCATCACGTCCTCGATGGACGCCTTCTCCACCATGCCCGCCAGCTGCTTCTGCAAAACCACAAAGCCATCACCGTCGCAAAAAGCTCAATACTTTTTCCACATCCATCATATGTACACTCACAAGTTGCAAAAGCTCACAGCTCACAGGTATGGTATGGAGAGACCGAGAGAGCGGTGGTGAGCAAGCTAACAAGAGACGATATAAAGGAAGAGATCTCTACCCATATATGAGATGTGTGCATAGTGGATTGTCCCTGTGCATAAAATATAAGGAGGAGGAACAGAAGGGTGCAACAGTATGTATGTATAGCAGCATCATGGCGCTGATTGAAGACAGGATTAAAGGGATTGGCGAAAAAAGTTTTGGAAAAAGGGAAATTAACCCTCTCACAAAGAAAAGAAAACCCTAGCGCAAAATCGCAAATCAGGAGCAAAAACAAAGCAAGAAAGTGTGTGCCTTTCCGAGTGCTGCCGAATCGCCCGCTACTTGCAGCCGTGGTGTGCTGCTCGTGCTGCAACAGTGGCGGCCATGGTGGCATGAGAAGGAGGAACAGTGGCGAAAAGGAAAGGAGAAATTTACCATTAACGAACCCTAGCTAGCAACAAGAGCTGAAAGCAAGGGGGGTGGATGGATGGGTGACGGAAAGACGGATGGATGGACGGATAAAGAGAGAGCAGGAAAGAAAGCGGCAGGCAGGCAGCCAGCAGGAGGAGGAAGAAAGCGCGCACGTACGTATGCATATGCATATACGGACGCACGCGTGCGTGCGCTGCCTGCAGACGACACGACGGGTCGACGGCGACGACGACGACGACGTCGACGATACCGCTACCACACTCGAGTAGCTTCATTTAAAAAGGTACGGCCAGAGATCAAATCAATGCTGCTGCAGAGATCAGAATGCTCGCCGATCCCAACATAACCGACCCCCATCTTGATCCCCACAATCGATCGATCCCCGGCTCCAGGAGTGAGAGATTATTAGCTTCTTGATTCTTGTTCATGGGGAAAAGAGGGTCGAGGAGCAAGAATTGGGAATTGGGGATTAATTAGGGAGAGTATGTAATTGATTACCTGGGTGAGGACGGCGAGCTCCTCGACGCCGAAGGAGCGGGCGACGGCGAGGGTGTCGAGGGCCAAGTCGACGGCGGCAGCGCAGTGGGTGTGCCAGCAGCCGCGCTCGCCGCACCCGGGCCTCGGCTCCCCCTTCTGCGGCACCAGCGACACCTGCCCGCTGTACAGGAACTGGAGCAGCAGCAGGAACACCTCGTAGCTTACCGAGTTGACCGGTATCACGGCGCCGGGCGCCATCGCCGCTGCGGAGGCCGAGCCGGAACCGGAGCCTCCGGCGCCGCGCGGGGAAGAGGCGGATGCACCGGAGGGGGAACGCGGGCTGAGGTGGTCCATGAGCACCGCGCCGGGGGAGCCGGCAGCGGCTGCGGCGGCGGCCTGGTCCGCGGCGGCGCCGCAGAAGAACTTGCGGAAGAAGAGGCTGCGCGCGGCGAGGATGCAGCGGTGCGCGTGCACCAGGCGGCCCTCCACGCTGAAGGTCACGTCGCTGAAGGCCTGGCCGTTGATGAGCAGGTTGAGGTAGTCCATGGACAGCGACTTGAGGGTGTCGTCCATGGCCGCCCGCCGCGCCGCACCAGCTGCTTGCTAATCCGCCGCCTCCTCCTCCTCCTCCTCTATGAGTCAATTCGGAGAGGGAGAGGAGGAAGAAGAAGCTCGATGAATCAGCTCGAGAGCTGCGGCTGGAGCTTGAAGAAGAGGAGTGGTGGAAGAAGCCGTTGGCGTTGCTGGCTGCTTTGCTCTTCTGCTCCTGCTGCCGGCTGCTGCTGCTGCTGCTGCTGCTGCGCTTGTTGTTGCCCTCCAATCTTGTGCTGCATCGCCCGATCTCTTTTGATCTTCTCTTCTGTCTGCAGTGACCACTTCTTCTCTCCCCTCTTCACTTCTGTCTCTCTCTCTCTCCCTTTCTCCCCAGTTATTGCCCCCTTTATTTATGCAGTATTTTTTGAAGGGCGCTCGTGCTGGTGCCTCTCTCTCTCTAGCACACACCCATTCTCTCTCTCTCTCTAAAGGTTATATAGGGGCTTGAGATTTTTTTGGCCCTGTATTGGGGGAGCTAGGTAGGAGGGAGGGCAATATGGGTGGCTGGCTGGGGACATGAATAATTGGTGGGATTAAAATGGGAGGGTGGAAATTAACCGTACATATATGCCAAACAGAGCATGTATGTGTCCACACTTCAGGGGCCCGGAATAATTTGGACAGAAAGAGGGTGAGCCCTCCCTCCAATTGGGGTGGGGTGGGGAAAATTAAGTGTGCCATGCTTTGACTGATGCAAGTCATAAATCATGTGTGATTGAAGTGTCTGCTTGCCTTGTAGGAGAGTAGAGCAAGATTAAAGACGATGCAGGGCTTCCTTTATACTTCCTCAATTCCTTTATATAAGATGTATTTATTTTTTGAGAAAATTCCAGAATGTAAGATGCATTTCTTCTAATTCCGCATAATTTCCTTGTTAGCCCTCCAGAAAAGGGAAAGTATCTCACTCCCGATTGTCTGTATCTTTTTTTGTAGCAAAAGAAGAAAGTATCTCTCTGTCGATTGCATGTATCTCTTACTTTCTTGGACTAACTGATTTACTTGTCAGTAACCGACAAATTTGTCAAGGGTAATTTCGTCCTAACTCATCTACAATTATGTGCCTTGGTCATCGTGCTGAAAATAATACACCTTACATAAATGAATGGAGGGGGCATAAATTAAAAGAAGAATGTATGGCTACAATGCCGTGTTACACCATCCCATGACATGCTAATATTGTAAATACCAAATTATACCCTTCATAGAGCCATGGCAACTTCCATTTCTACAATTGAAAAAAGTTAAGGGATGTGAGTGCAGAATTTTCAGAAAGACATATTTTATAGCTATTGAATTTGTCAGAGTTGCTAATTCTATTTACTCCATCAATTTAACTTTGAGATCCCTGCAAGATTTTGCATTTTTTTGAATTATTACATTACCTGAATGTATATTTTTAATCTGTGTGAGCACATTGGTAAAATCAGATGAGAATTAGTTAATTCTTTGTCGATTGAGATAATGTTGTATATTTTCTACTACCTAGATGAAAAATATATTTAAACACGGTAACTGATTCTTGTTTTGCAATAACAATTTTGTAAAGTTAATAAGAGTTAGTTTATTCTTAGTTGTGGGGGACATAGATGCTCTCTATATTAATTCAGAGTCCCCCCCCTTACCCGACCCCTAGGCCTAATTAACCTAGCTTATCGTTATGCCACTTGTGGACAACCGTCGTCTCCATGATAACCCTAACTCTATTGAGCAATTGGTCCAACAATTGTATATCATAGAAAGGAATATTTGCTGATGATATCATTTTTCCAGTTGTTACCAAGATAGTAGTAGGTGATACGACCCTATAACAATATCAACATTTTACATCCATTAAATTTACACAGAGCACCATTTATCCTTCGCCTTTCGTTCCAAACTAGCTTATTTTTATGCCACACATGGACATGAGATAGCCTAAACCTGATCATACCCAAGGCCAGGATAGGTTTTTGACCGGGCTTGACAAAGCGCAAAGTGAAAACGCCAAGCCCGAGCCGTGCCCACCCCAAACCATGTGGAAAATGCACTTTTCTAGTCAATATAGTAGTTTTCAGGGTATTTAAATACATTACTCTACTTATTTTCAATTAAAATAATTATTTTAACCTCATTTGGATATTTTCGGGCTGGGCTTCGGGCGGAAGAGCTAATCCCATCTATGGCCCGGATGTTGGGCTTCTGGGCTTTGGTCGTCGGGCCGGGCTGCCCATGCGCAGGTCTACTATAACCTCCTACACCTCCTCGTCTTTCCAACTTCCAAGCCAGCTTGAACGTGTATCATAACCCTAGCTCCACTGAGCAATTATCACCGATTGTTAGCTCATCAGGAAAAAAAAATTGTGTATCATTTCCTTTCTCCGGTGGTCAACAAATCAGTAGTAGTAGGTGATACATCACAATTTTAGTGTATCAACACATTTTGCAGCTATTAAATCAATACAATCATAGAAAATTAGAGATGTGGATAAAGTCAGAATATACAAGTGTCAAAAAATATGACAAACGCAGTGACACGCTGCCAAAATTGATTTGGTGATAATTGCGTCCCACCTTCCGAAAGAAGAAAAGAATGAAAGACCGCAGAAGAGCCTGCGGGTAATGTGCTAACGTATAGGCCAGAGATGCTGCACCTTCCAGGCAAATGACGTGAAAGAAGAGAGCATGCATCCGTTGGAGATGCGTGTGCATGTATACTTTTGTTTGTATATATACGTATACAGCTCTCCATGATCATTCCTTCTGCTGACTAACCTTGATCATAAGATTCCTACCATGTTTTGTTAATCGGCCAAATCACAGGAGACCATTATTAAGTGATGATTAGAGAGTGAATAAAGTACTATAGGAACAGATCTTTGTTAATTACTTTTGTGTTTTATAAGTGTCTTCATTAGTTCCAAATTATTCTTTGTGTTACCTAGTTGACTTCGTAGTTCTTTCTTTTTCCATTATTATATCCTGTGCATACTTTCTATGTGATTGGATAGGTTAAGCTCTTATGGATAATCACGCCTGCAGCTTTACAGCGTATATTCTTTTGTTGCTATGTAGTGCTTGGTCTAGTTACTTTACTGGGCAAAACGGGAGCATGTTAGGAAAAGGTCACATGCATGCATGGTGAAAAGTACATTAATAATAGTAGTATGCCATATTATATAGCTTCGGAAATTAACTTGTGGATGAGCTTGATAGCGTGCTCTGGGCTATAGTTAGTTGCCAATTAATTAAATAATTATGCACCCGTGGACATATGCCTTGGGCACTCATGCATCAACCTCGCAATCCAATGATTGCCCCTAAAATTGAGTAAACAAATTGAATCGTGATACAAGTGTGGGTGGAACAAACAACGTTTGCTATGATCAGCTTTTTGTGAATGAATAATTATATTGTAGCTTCTTGCTTGTTGGAAAGAAAAAACATTCTTTGGATGTCTTTTGGGATCTTGGTAAAATATTTATATTGTTATCTCTTGGCGTGACTTCGCTGCCAAATGATTCTTGTGGAAGTACTTCTTCTTACCTGTTAATTGAATAAGCACTAACAATCTTATGATAGTGTGTCGTACAAAGATCTCCATTATGAAATGTCAAGTGGATATATAATTTAGATCAGAAAAGACAGAGCTTTATTGGTCTTTCCTTTGAAGCTGACAGCTTCCCATAGGTAGGATATACTACTTGGGTGTCATTTTAGCTTGCAAGTGGACCCGAGAGTGCTTCGCCCTGCTAGGGCGTCTTGCGTGGCCACACATCATCGCCGCCACAAGCGCCCCCTCATGCCATCACCTCCTCGCCGTCGCCGGTCGGAGCCGCTCGGCGAATCCCCGGCCGGCCGATGGCGACGGCGGGCCATCTCCCATCTTGTGTCTTTTAAAAAAAGGATGATGACCTCCGGCTTCTGCATTTGTGAGATGCATGCGATCATTTTATTGATTATTCTTGAAGGTCTTACAAAGTAGAACAACAATATGCCTAAATTCGTCATCTTGTCAAAATCTGCAGCTACTCCTATCTAAATGATGAAGGGGTGCAAGCTAGGCCACATACCCAGACCTCTCATCTAAGCCTAACATCTAAAGCCGGAGGCCCCGACCGAGCCATCTGCCGGGTCCGGGGCTCAAACGGTCCGACGCACTCACATGTGTCATCGCCGCCATGTTCCACAGGTCCATCTTCATAGCAGATTGAGGTGACAACCTTGGCAGGTCCTCCGCCATCGACGCCACCACGATGCCAAACGACGACCTCCACCTACGCGAGCCTTGGCAGGTCCCCCGCCATTGACGCCACCACGACGCCAGCCGACGACCTCCACCTACGCGAGTCCATCTCCAAGCAACGGACATAAATCCATGCTAGGATAGGGCCGCACCACCGCCGCCGCCCACCACCCACAAGCGCCACCCAACCCCAAAGTTCCCAAAGTGGCACCTTCAAGAAGGCAACGATGCCGTGAGCACTGCCGCCCAACAAAGTTAGGGCTTTTGCCCGGGAGACCTAGGGGAAGGTGAAGTGAGGAGATCAGTCCATACCGACGCCTCCAAGGAGGGGAACGGCGCCCTCAGGCATCGCCGTCGGCGCGGCCAGTCATGGCCGGCCAGGAATTTCGCCCGAACTAGATCCCCGCCACCAGCAGTGCCTCCCGTACAGAACCGGCGATCAAGAGGAAGCGCGGCCCGACCAGGCTGGCCCGCACGCCGAATAGGGGAGTAGGGGAGGCGCCAGATCGCACGCATCGACCGCCGCAGAAGCCGCTGCCGGCCGCCAACGACCACTGGATCCCGCTGCCTGCGCAGCCGGGACACCTGATCCACCACCCGCATGGCTGCTAGCCGGTTGTGCCTTGCCAATGGAACCGTCACTCCAGATCCGGGGTTCCCCACGCAGAAGTAGGGCAACCGAGGCCCTGCGGCCACTATCCTTGGCGCCTCGGGCTTGCCTGGCGGCTGCCTCGGGCGGCGATGAGGAAGAGAAGAGGAGGGGGGCGGGGGGGGGGGGGGGGGGGGGGGGGGGGGGGGGGGGGGGGGGGGGGGGGGGGGGGGGGGGGGGGGGGGGGGGGGGGGGGGGAGTGAGGAGGATGGGTGACTAGGGTGAGGAGGAGGGGCGACTAGGGCATCTCCCAGCTCGTGTAGCGTCATCGAAGTCCCTGGAAGGTGATCAACTCCTCGCGTCCTCCCTCGTGGCCAGTGGCGCCCAAGAGAGATACGAACATCTGGTTGCAGATCTCTGACTACCACTTGCTTGGCGCCTCCTGCAATGAGTCTCTGGATTCAGATTCTCCGACTGCTTTCTTGATTGGAATTTGGCGAAAACTCGGCCAGATCTGCAGGTGCGGTACTGTTCGTGGCCTGATACGGTACTTTGGAGTGTCCGGCCAGCCGGCAGTCGTGCGGGCTCGGCCGAAGCTGCGCGCGGATGCTCAGGTGCAACAAGGTGGCAGTCAGCAGTGAGGTGCTCCATCGCTAGTGTTGGCCCATGTGATGATCACTCTGCCCTTCGACGACAGTGTCATAGCGAATTGCGATGGCCACCGAAAGATCTTTATGGGGATACTCTCTCCAGATCCAGTGGTTACCTTCGTTGGTGAGATGCAACCTATGAACGGCGGCTTGACGCAAAGGGCATAGTTGTGCAACTATGGCAGTCGGGTTTCTAACCTAGCAAATGTAGTTGCTATGATCGTGGAAAAGTGACGGCGATAACACATGATTGATTTCGGTGGTGGTGCTTTCAAGTACCCATCTTGAACTCTGGGGGTGAAAACCTAGGTCTGCCAGTGTTGGTTATACCTCGCAATCACGATGTTTTTATGTCGTTACCTTGTCGAAGACATTTATCGGATATGCTTGGATTGTTTCTTTAGGGTGAAAACCTAGACTCTGACCTCTTTGGTCGTTGGATCCGGTGACGGTGGTGCTCGGGCGTCATTCCCTTCATGAAGGGTTGCTCCCTTCATGAAGGGTTGCTGTTGAAGAACATGGTTGTCCTTGTGGTGTTATAAGATGATTGGTGTGGATATGGTCATCTTTGCAGTTTGTCGATCGTGGATTTGATTGCTTTAGAGATTTTTTTTCCATTTTTCTTGCTTAGGCATAGCTTTGGTCTTATATGACTTTGCTATTTTGCCGGCGGTTTTTGCGTGTGTGCGCTGGTGTTGGCTGTGTGCATCCTACCTATGCAGAGGCATGTGTACTCGTTGTGGTTGTATCCACATGATGCTTCATTTTGAGTAATAAAATCCACCCTTTATTAAAAAGTGGACCCAAGAGAAATTTAATCACACACTCGGGGCTGGTGTTCCCCTTTGAACAATGGAGTCAAAATCACATACATAAAGCACACACAAGGTTGTTACTTTTGGATAAGAGTGCTAAGTGACCTCTTAAATAGAAGATACCACTACCGGGAAAGGCCTTATAGGTGAACTCAATAGAGTGGCGGGCGGGTCGAGGCACCCACCACAGCTAGTTAGGAGAAGCAGAAGTGGAGGGTAACAAAACGGGACCACCAGAGCTACGGGCACACCAGTGACGGGCGAAATACGTCACCTGCCACAAAAAAGCGGTGCTGAGAGTGGCTATGTTATGAGTGTTTGCTGTGGCGAGTGCCACTGTGCACCCACCACCATTGTTACAGGTAGTAGTGGCAGGCAGATACTAATTGTCGCACCCGCCACACATAGGTTAGCGGTAGACTGTCCAAATTCAACTCAAAGATTGCCGCCCGCACCCCAAATTAGCAGTCTCGGGTAATCTGGCGCGCCTGTCGCAGGTGATGAGCACTATCTGCACGCGCGCACCCTCCCCCTCTCCTAGCCCACTCCCACCCTCACTCTCACTATCTCCCCCATCTCGCTCTCTTCGCCGCCCTCGCCCTCCACCGTGGCGCTGCTCATGTCGTCGTCGTCATTCGCTCCCGCCAACGCCGTCCGTCACCGCCGCCGTCCTTGCCCTCCACTGCGTCGCCCTTGCCCTCGATCCTCCGTCCCTGTCACCCTCGCCCTCGCCCTTGATTCATCGCCCCGTCAGCCTCCACTCCGGCAGGTATAAGGTCGTCGTCCCCACCTCTCTTTTTGGCCGTCCTCATCGCCACCCGCAGCAGCGACCGACACACACACGCACAGCCGCAGTAGTAGCCACGTTCGACTAGGGTTAGGGTTAGGGGTTTGATATTAGTTGTAGTTTTAATTTTTAATTTGTAGGTATAGTTGTAGTTTCTAGCTAGTTTTAGTGTGATTGTTGTAGATTGTATACGTTGTATAGTTTTTAATGCACACATTAAAACAAATTGTAGTTGTAATTTTATATTTCTAGTTGTAGTTATAGCAATCAAAACAAGCCGTATATATGAACTCAATAGCCGTATAGTTGTAGTTTATAGTTCTCTACATGGATACTCCCTCCGTCCGAAAAAGCTTGTCCCAAGTTTGTCTCTCAAATGAATGTATTTAGCACTAACTTGGTGCTAGATACATTCATTTGAAGGAGAAGCTTTTCCGGACGGAGGGAGTAAATACTATAAGCACTAAAGTTTTGGCGAGGCGTTAATTTATTTCTGTTTCACCAAATTTCTAGCACTTAATGTATCCATTTTTACGAAGAGGTCATGCCAAATTTCTTTGTTATTTTTTATTCATATTGTGCTGTATTAGGTGTCTTCATTTCTTTATAGGGATTCATACTATAAGCGCTAAAATTTTGGGGAAACGTTGATTTATTTCTGTTTCGCCATATTTCTAGCTCTTAATGTGTCCATTTTTATGCAGTGGTCATGCCAAATTTCCTTATTTATTTTTTATTCATATTGTGTTGTGGCAGATGTCTTTATTTCTTTACAGGGATTTGTACTATAAGCGCTAAAGTTTTGGCGAAACATTGATTTATTTCCGTTTCACCAAATTTCTAGCTCTTAAGGTGTCCATTTTTATGCTGAGGTCATGCCAATTTTTTGTTTGTTTTTAATTCATATTGTGTTGTTGAATATTTCTTCAGTTCTTTCGCCAAATTTATTTTTCTGCATGTTTACTCATTTTTTCCCAAAATGGCGGACAACAGCACATACCTTGGTATTTTCCAGAGGCCCTAGGGGAAGTGGAGTGCCCAAATCCAAAACCCCGTCACTGGCAAGAAAAAATGGCACGACATGTTCGACTTAGCCGAGGACGCGACGCGCGCTTATGATGCCATGGTGCTCGAGTACCATTGGTGAAGGGCTCAGCTCAACTTTCCTCCGGATGCTTGGTGCACAAGTGAGATAGCGCCTCCTAACATGAGGATAATCTCCAAGGTCGAGAAGCAGGAGCACTTCAAGGCCAAGGCACTCATCAGGGCCCTTGAACGTCAGAGCACCGATCCCTTGGTGGAACGGAATCTTCGGGAGGATCCGCATCTGTCGCCATTAGTGAGGCGTTGCTGATGACCGCACGCAACCAGAAGGATGCCGAGCATGACCTGATAGTCTGGGATGATCTTGCCGAGGAATCTGACAAGGATGACGATAACGACTTTGGCTCTGACGTTGACTTAGATTAGGAGTTGATCTCTCCACCGTGCCTAGTCTATACCTCCGTGCTTCAGATGTTTGAACCTTTAATGTAGTACTTATGAAACTTGCTATGGCGTACTATATATGTCCGTGACTTCGTGATAAACCTGCTTATTATATAGTCGTACTGCCTAGTTGGTGTGGTGTTGGTAATCTGTGATCATACCTCGTTGTGATGACATTTTTTCCTACCAATTTTTTATGCCGCTTCTCAATATTCTTTCATGACATAGCACCAATGATAACAGTGTTTAACTTTTTGAAGGAGATGATCATGGTGCTTAAGGCCTGCAATGTCTCCAAAAATCCCTGTAGGGATAGTTTATCCCATGCAGTAGAATTCGGTCTCCTCTTGGGGGATGGATTCGAAAAAATTGTGGTAACAATGTTCATCATTCAATTCTAACCAGTTACCAAATTCTTGTACTGTGCATACCATTAACTATTAACTACATCATTCTTAATTGTTACATAGTGTATCCCATGGAACTTAAGGGTCCAATTCAATAATTTAAACAGTGACAGTTTCAAGTTTTAGGATGGTCAAGGGCAATCGTACAAAATTTTCATTTGTAAACAAAAGGATAAAACCATCATAGGAGGCGATGGATGGAACAAGTACATTTCAAATAATAAGCTCACCGCGGGAGACTGCATAGGCTTTTACTTGAAGAAAGCGGTCAACGAGTCAAGGATTAAGTATTTCTCTGACCAAGATGATGAGCTTGATGAAGATGATGCTGAGGATTCCCAAGGTGATGACGATGATGATGAGATAGCTAGGGGCATGAGGATGAGAAAGATGATGAGGGTACCAGAGATGATGATGATGATGATGATCCATACAATTATGCAATTTTCTTTCAAAAAGTGGAAGAGCTTAATGAGGATGAGAACGCCATCGCGATCCTACCATCAAGTGTGCACAACTTGGGGAGGCCATTTGTGCATCGTTTTACCAAGACCAACATCGTGAAACACACCATGGTATGTTTTGTATATTTTCTCTCTTTTTTGTTCAAAAGACTATATGGCAAGATGTCTGACATTGCGTGCTCTATTTTGCTTTTAATCACGGGTGAGGGAGTCCTGGATTAGGGGGTCTCCGGACAGCCGGACTATATCCTTTGGCCGGACTGTTGGACTATGAAGACACAAGATTGAAGACTTCGTCCCGTGTCCGGATGGGACTCTACTTGGCGTGGAAGGCAAGCTAGGCAATACGGATATGTATATCTCCTCCTTTGTAACCGACCTTGTGTAACCGTAGCCCCCTCCGGTGTTTATATAAACCGGAGGGTTTTAGCCCGTAGGACAACATACAATCATACCATAGGCTAGCTTCTAGGGTTTAGCCTCTCCGATCTCGTGGTAGATCAACTCTTGTACTACTCATATTATCAAGAATAATCAAGAAGGACGTAGGGTTTTACCTCCATCAAGAGGGCCCGAACCTGGGTAAAACATCATGTCCCCTGCCTCCTGTTACCATCCGCCTTAGATGCACAGTTCAGGACCCCCTACCCGAGATCCGCCGGTTTTGACACCGACATTGGTGCTTTCATTGAGAGTTCCTCTGTGCCGTCACCGTAAGGAAAGATGCCTCGTCTCGTTGTTAAGAACAAGATCACCGCCGGGGGAGCCCTGGCTGTCGGCCAAACTCTCCGGCTAGGCAGTTTCATCATGACCACCCGTTCGGCTGCTGCCCCGACGATGACTTCTCGGGTCATCGAAAATGGCCTCCACGTCGGCTCGGAATTCGCCGAGCAGATGGATCCAATGGAGCTCTATTCTCTAAACGAGCTCTTGGATCGCATCGCCGCCTTGGGAGTCGCTACGGACTATGATCGGATTGGGCTTAAACCCGATCAAAGGGAGATTAACTCTCCATCGGTCACCCATCATGTTGCGGTGGTGGAGGAACAATGCGGCGATTCTTCTTCTATCTTGAGGACTAACTATGTCCGGATTCCTGAGCTCTCCGAGCCGGATACCTGTTTACGGCAGGACATCACCCAAGCCCTGAACCCAGAGTCAGGCAGTGGGCCAGACTTATCGGGCAACATCCCGGAACCCGAAATTCCAAGATTGGAAACACCTCGGCCCCTGGGTCTCAGATTGGGTAGGGGTTCGGACCCAATTCCACCCACCCACCCAGACATAAATGATCTTTCCCACATCAGGCAAGAGCCCCATGAAAAAGTACATCATTATTGGGCCAGATTCCTCCTTGTGATGAACAAGGTTAAGGACTGTCACGAGGAAGACGCAGTCTCATTTTTCTGCAGTAATTGTGATGCAAACGTCGACAAAAACTCGATGACGCGAATAATTTTCCCCAATCTTTCACGGTACACTGATCTCAATTGTAATCTTTCCTTATCTAACTGCACAAATAATCAACCAGCAAAACAGCAATGAACAATGTAGAAACTAGGTTTACTATATGCAAACCTAATTAAACAACACGAGCACCCTGATCGGAAGCGCGTGGACGATCGTAGACGATCGGCCGAAAAATTTAGTAGCACAAGCTACCAACCTTCTCGCCAAGGAAACACAGAACCAGATCGATTCCTCAACTTGTCTCACACACAGTCATGGCCGCCGCCGCTGTAATATGGCGTTTCTTCTGATTTAACTCAATGTAAAAAAACCTATCCCTTGATACACAGCCGGATCGCCTTATATGTCGTGCACGCAGGCACAAGGCTGCACCAACCTGGACTCCTATTACGACTTGAAAACTAATTGGACACAAAATCTAGTTAGACACGTACTGATACATGCACGTATCGTATACTAGTGACCATGGAAAAAAAACTCTCTCCTATCTTAACTAACTAATCAGTATTAAGCTAATACAAAATCCGGCAACGTTGATCACAAGATTCCAAAATAGTACTACTTTCCTTGTGTTGATCACGTACGACTCAAAGGACTCAAATTGTTCATCAGGCTTTTGCATGGAGTCCTGAACTTCGGCTCAACTTCATCCGTTGGTGCAACTTGAACGGGAATTTCTCCAACAAAAGTACATGCCACCTTGTTGCCATGATGAAACTTGCTCATGTGATGAACTGTCTGATTGATGTCATGAACAACAACAAATTTCTTTCTCTTCTGACGCAAAGCAGGCACTATATATTTCTCCTTTCTTCCCTGTTCAGCCTTCAAAATATCCGTTGTTATCGTAGTAGATACGGACGCATCATCCTCCCTCCCTTGAAGGGAAACCGTCCTTGGTTTCAGCGTATGCCTTCTAGGTTTTTTCTTAAACACTTCGATGGTACACTTTATATCTTTTGCATCTTTCGGAAGAATAGCATAGAACTCACCTTTATGCATAAAAGTGTACCTATTTGTTCTCCCATGATGAAGAGCGTTAATATCATGTTGCCACGGACGCCCCAAAATAAGATGACAGACATGTAGTGGCATAACGTCGCATTCTACTTTGTCAACATAGCCATCAACAGAAAAAGGAACCTTCACCCTGTGAGTTACCTTTACTTTGCCCACATCATTGATCCACTTCATATAATATGGTTTTGGGTGCTCCCATGTTGGCAAAGAAAGAGACTCCACCACATCCTTGCTAATCATGTTGCTAGCACTCCCGCCATCAATTATCAGTTTGCACACTTCTCCCTTGATGGTACATGCAGTTTGAAAAATACTCCGTCGTTGTCCTGGTTCAAGAATGACCTTGTCATCTCGCTGGACCTTATGTGCTAGCAAACTCTCCACATCAGGATCATCTTGGGGATAGCATAGTATGGTATCACCATGACCTCCTTCGATTTCATCCTCTAACTTAGGCATCTCATCTTCAGATTCTGAAATATATTCTGCATCAACAAGTAGAACCCTTCGTTGATTGGAACATTCATGCTTCATGTGTCCACGTCCTCCACACTTGTGGCAAATAATATTACGATGATGAGATGAAGACGCATTAGATGAAACCTGAGAAACCTCCTTTGGCGCAGCCGCCACTCTGCTCTGTTCAATGCCTCCCGACTTATAAGAAGGAGTCGGTTTAGCACTAAACCCACCATCAATAGGAGAAGAACCGCGTCGCCCACCGTTGTAAGTTGGACGAGTCTCTAAAGCTTGCTTCTCCAATACCCAACGTTCAGCACGCTCTGCTTGATGAAGCAACTCATGAATATCATTATATTGCATTAAATCAACACGGTCGCGAATCTTTTCTTCTAACCCCTCAAAGAAACGTACCATGGTCGCCTCCGCAGACTCACGCACAGCTGTACGGATCATCAAAACTTGCATCTCCTTATAGTACTCATCAACTGATTTCGTACCTTGCACTAGACGACGCAGTCTACTATGAAGCTGGTGAGTGTAGTAAGCAGGCACAAAACGTTCCCTCATGATTCGCTTCATGTCAGCCCATGTTGCTGGTCGCTCATTAGTACGGTTCTTATTATCCCACCATACAAGAGCATACTCTGTAAATTCCATAGATGCAACACGAACCTTCTTCTCTTCGGAGTAGTTGTGACCGTCAAAAATCTGATTTACGCGCATCTCCCACTCCAAATATTTCTCCGGGTCAGCACAACGTCCCGAGAATTCAGGTATGGTTATCTTGATTCGACCCAAACCATCATCCTCGTGGGCACCATTGCCGCCATAGTCACGGCGCTGCCCAGCATGGCGGTGAGCCCCAGCATCATGCCGTGGTCGGTGAGGTAAGCCTCCACGGGCATCAGAATCCTCAGAAAAATCACCATCATCGTCATTGTCGCGGTCACGACGTCGTCGTGGTGAGCGGGACTGTCGGGGTGCCACATGTCTCGCCTGAAGGCGCTGAACCGCAATGGTGAGCCGATTAAGACTCGCAGTCACCACCTGTAGACTATCAGTGCGTTGTCGGTCGCTGGCAGTCAAACGCTCGTTCAACCTGTCCTCGACGCCAACAATATTTGCAGACAACTCCTCAACCCTTGTCCCAAGCTTCTTGTTCGCTCCCTTGATCGACATCAGATGGATACGTAAATCATCACTTATATTCAAATCCTCCGGAAGTTCATCGCCCTCCTCATGATCAGATTTCTCATGCTGCGAGTTCACCATCTTTCAAACAATTGAAATCAAATAGCCGAGAAAAAAAATTGTACCGTGATCAACCTTGCTCTGAATACCACTTGATGCAAACGTCGACAAAAACTCGATGACGCGAATAATTTTCCCCAATCTTTCACGGTACACTGATCTCAATTGTAATCTTTCCTTATCTAACTGCACAAATAATCAACCAGCAAAACAGCAATGAACAATGTAGAAACTAGGTTTACTATATGCAAACCTAATTAAACAACACGAGCACCCTGATCGGAAGCGCGTGGACGATCGTAGACGATCGGCCGAAAAATTTAGTAGCACAAGCTACCAACCTTCTCGCCAAGGAAACACAGAACCAGATCGATTCCTCAACTTGTCTCACACACAGTCATGGCCGCCGCCGCTGTAATATGGCGTTTCTTCTGATTTAACTCAATGTAAAAAAAACCTATCCCTCGATACACAGCCGGATCGCCTTATATGTAGTGCACGCAGGCACAAGGCTGCACCAACCTGGACTCCTATTACGACTTGAAAACTAATTGGACACAAAATCTAGTTAGACACGTACTGATACATGCACGTATCGTATACTAGTGACCATGGAAAAAAAACTCTCTCCTATCTTAACTAACTAATCAGTATTAAGCTAATACAAAATCCAGCAACGTTGATCACAAGATTCCAAAATAGTACTACTTTCCTTGTGTTGATCACGTACGACTCAAAGGACTCAAATTGTTCATCAGGCTTTTGCATGGAGTCCTGAACTTCGGCTCAACTTCATCCGTTGGTGCAACTTGAACGGGAATTTCTCCAACAAAAGTACATGCCACCTTGTTGCCATGATGACTTGCTCACGTGATGAACTGTCTGATTGATGTCATGAACAACAACAAATTTCTTTCTCTTCTGACGCAAAGCAAGCACTATATATTTCTCCTTTCTTCCCTGTTCAGCCTTCAAAATATCCGTTGTTATCGTAGTAGATACGGACGCATCAAATTGCACGGACAAGGGAATCCTTAACGCCTTGAGTCACCGTGACATATCACGCTTCGCTGACTTGGCGTCCATAGTACGAAAGTACCGTGCGATGGAAATCACCTGGAAAACCGAAAAGAAATTTTGGGATAATCCGGCTCGGAATATACACCCAGTCCGAAGTAAAAGGGTGCACTATCATAAGACACCCGAGTTAGTTACAAAGAAACAAAAACCCTCTTCAGGGCATGGAACCGTATTGGAGGGATGGCTTAACGGACCCTGCAAAATTCATAGTACAGCGGATACCATACCAACACACAGCCTTAGAGCATGTTGGATACTCCGGCAGGTGGCCAAAAGTGGCGAGGATCTTCTCATCCCAAATACCACAGAGCACCATCTCATGGATAACAATACGGTACTAATAGTCTTTGAAACCTTCGCATCAAATAACAGGCGCAAGCGAACACTCCGCAGCCTTGCCGAAATCTGCCATGTGGCAGCAATAAATCCATGGAGTGACATGGCTATTACCTTCAATGCTAGTGACGAACCTAAATTCCAAACAGCCCGAGCACCAGCTGCACTGGTCCTCAGTACAATTGTGGACGGCTTTCGACTCACCATAGTACTCATGGACGGCGGCTGTGGATTGAACCTCATCTATGAGGAAACCCTTCAAAAAATGGAAATAGACTTGAATTGCATTGAGCAAAGCAGCACGACCTTCAGAGGAATCATCCCCAGTCGGGAAGCATGCTTGTCGGTGTCAAAACCGGCGGATCTCGGGTAGGGGGTCCCGAACTGTGCGTCTAAGGCGGATGGTAACAGGAGGCAGGGGACACGATATTTTACCTAGGTTCGGGCCCTCTTGATGGAGGTAAAACCCTACGTCCTGCTTGATTTATTCTTGATGGTATGGGTATTACAACAGTTGATCTACCATGAGATCGGAGAGGCTAAACCCTAGAAGCTAGCCTATGGTATGATTGTCTCTTGTCCTACGGACTAAAACCCTCTGGTTTATATAGACACCGGAGGGGGCTAGGGTTACACAAGGTCGGTTACAAAGGAGCAGATATACATATCCGTATTGCCTAGCTTGCCTTCCACGCCAAGTAGAGTCCCATCCGGACACGAGACGAAGTCTTCAATCTTGTATCTTCATAGTCCAACAGTCCGGCCAAAGGATATAGTCCGGCTGTCCAGAGACCCCTAATCCCGGACTCCCTCAGTAGCCCCTGAACCAGGCTTCAATGACGATGAGTCCGGCGCGCAGTGTTGTCTTCGGCATTGCAAGGCGGGTTCCTCCTCCGGATATACCACAGAAAAGTTCAAATAAAAGGATAGTGTCCGACCCTGCAAAACACGTTCCACATACCTCCGTAGAGAGAATAATACTTCCACAAATCTAATGTGCTGACACGTTTTGGCTATATGACATCATGCCATGGCTCGACGTTTTTTCGAACCATTTTTATTTAACTAGCCCCACACATAACGCGAGGCAGTTTCTTGACACGTCTTGTCAAAGCAGAGATCGTGTTCCCCTAATTACGGGATTCTCATCAATACGGTCATGGGTAACCGAACCGTGCCTAGGACTCCTAGATTTTAGGCAAGTCCCAAACGGCCACTAGGATGACGCTTGATATTCACCCTCTTTATAAAGGGACAAGGCTTTTACTTTTTTCCCTCCCGTGCTCAATCGAATCCTTCCCCTGCCTCGAGTTCTAACACCCAAAGCCTAGGTCAGGTGCTTCAGACCTTCAATCATGTCCGGATCTAGCCTTCAAGGCCGGTGGATGCCCTCCTCCGTTAGGAAGAGGATATCAAAAAGTTGAGGGAGGCCAGATACCTGACCGCCGAGGTTTCTCATCGGTTGCCTGCCCGAGGGCAGGTCATCCTTACTCCGGAACCCAACGAGAACGTTGTGTTCGTCTCCCACTTCCTCCGAGGTCTAGGCCTCACTCTGGATCCCTTCGTTAGGGGTTTGATTTTCTATTACGGGCTAGATTTCCACGATCTAGCCCCGGACTCCTTTCTCCACATCTCGGCATTTATTGTCGTATGTGAGGCCTTCCTCCGCATTACCCCTCACTTCGGCCTGTTGCTTAAGACCTTTGACATGAAGCCGAAGATGGTCGAGGGGCAGCATGTAGCGTGCGGAGGCGCATTAATAAGCAAGATTGTTGGAGCTCCATGGCCAAAGGGTTCCTTTCCAGAGGTGTCCGGATTATGGCAACGGGAGTGGTTTTACATCACAGCTCCCAGAAGTGCCAAGTGGGTGGCTGCCCCTGCTTTTCGCTCGGGCCCTCCACCACAACTGATGTCATGGATTAGCAGAAGGCTGAGCTGGGGTCCAGCCAAGGACGTGCCTATACTGCAGAGCCGCATTCAAGATCTCTTCGAAGGAGATTTCAGTCTAGTTATGGTGGTGCAAGTCATGCTGGTTCGTCGAGTCCAGCCTTGCAAACGCCGGCCCCTCCGCATGTGGGAGTTCAACCCAGAAGGACCGTGCACTATTTAGAATTTCCTCGGCCTGACGCACGAGGAGATGTATAAATCATTCTTCGGACCCCAAATAGAGTGTCCGGATACTACCGAGGACGTGGGCCTGAGCAACAACCGCACCGCTGACCAAGTAAGTAATCCTCTAGCCGAACACACCGTCTTTCATTTATCATGACGTCATTCCAAGACATCGCTCTTTGACTAGGACTGGCTAACAAAGGCGAAGATGATTCGGTGTTCGGCCCCCCCTCCTGAGGGTTTGGACAATCCGATACTGGAAAAGATGCTCGAGCTAGCGCCTTGCCCGGCGCCCTCAAAGGAAGATAAAGGGGGAATAATGAGGGCGAAAGCGGGCCCCCACCGCGACCAATTCCAACCGAGGGAATAAGCGCCTCCATGAAGGAGGATAACCAAGGGGAAGAATCTGACATTCTCTCGCTCCGGGGAAGGAAGAGGACTGCCTGTGAAGAGCCGGAAACCAAGGCTTCCAAACGAGACAAGAAGTCTCCACCAGAGGGTCCTGCCTCGGAGGGTGCTCCTGCCGCGCAAAGTCCGCGCGGGGATCAGCCCTCTAACGAGCCGTAAGTGATAAAAAATGCTTAATAGTAAAGATATTATACCTTACTTCCGAGGAAAATAACCGAAGCGTTTATATTGCAGTTCGGATCTTAGCCCTTCTCAACAGAGCTCGTCTTCAGGGGATCTTCTTCCGGAGATGATGGAGAGCGAAACGCCTCCCCCGGACTCCCCCGCTCAAGAAGCGGGTGACCTTGAGGTGTCGTCACAGAGGGCCTCCATGGGTCCGGTGATGCCAGAAGATAATCCTATGGTCACCCGAAGTCCCCAGTATCCGGCCCTTGAAGAGGGCAAACAAAAGAGTCCGGCGCCGTCTGGTATGCGGTCGGACGCACTGAGGGATCTGCTGAAGCGAGCGACCATCTCGGAAGAACACCGTATGTTGATGGGCACGATGATGGAAAGGATTTCGTCCGCCGAAAGCGGGTTGCATGACGCCTTTATGAGTCTACTAACGGGCTTTGAGGTACATAAAATGATATACATTTGTGATAGTACCACACATTTTTAGGTGTGGCCTGTGTAGGTTGTAGCCCCTGAGATTCTGGTTGTCGCTGAGAACGGCGGCAAACAGAGGATCGTAGTCCCAGGTAATAACCATACCGCTTTTATGTGCAGGTGGTGGAAGCTCCAGCGGCTAGCCGGACTAATGAGTTTGCCGAACTAAAGCGGCAACTGGATGCGGCAGATGCCGACATCGAGCTTGTTAACAAGCGGCTTGACGAGGCACATGGTAAGTGATGTTTTCTGGTGAATGTCACATAGGAAGAGCAGCGTGATGCCAGTATCTTTAATATGTTGTGACTGCAGATGGAGCTGCCACCGTGGAGACCCTTCGGGCGGAACTTGCCCGAGCCAAAGAACAAGCAAGGAGTAGTAATGTGGCTGCTTTGAAGGCGGCCGAAGAGTTGAGAGCCGAGAAGGCCGCGCATTGCAAGAGCAAAGAGAAAATGGCCAAGATGGCTATAAATTTAAAAGACACTGCCGACCGTTGCCAGTTCCTTGAAGAAGAAAACCGAGCGAAGGCGACGGACCTTGAAAAGGCCACGATGGCGACCAAAGACACCCGCTCTGCTATGAGAGCGAAGAAGGAGGAGCTGCGTGAAGCCAGGGATATTGTGGCTGGGAAGCCCTTTATGCTGTGGAGGAAGTTCGGAGATCCGCGGTATGCCCCTCTGGATCGGTTGTGGAGTTCGGCAGACGCATATCTGGACTTGGCGGCGAGCGCGGTCGATGCGGCCGAATACTTCCGAGATCAAACAGATCGTGAAGTGGACAAGTTGTTCTGGTCGCAGTTTAACGTTCCAGAGCGTTCGCTTCCATTGACTGATCAGCTAGCCGAATGGGCCGAACTCAATAGGTTGTCCGGACTCGCCATGAGGTCTGTCGTGGATCAGCTGTGGCCGGAAAGGCCAAAGCCGAACAACTATTTTAGCCTGGTGCAACAGTTCCTTGGTGCGGTGCCGTGCATCAATGCGATGAAGAGGTCGGCGTGCATAGAAGGCTCGCGGATGGCCCTTGCCCGTGTCAAAGCATACTGGGCGGAGATGGATGCTACCACTGTTGCGGTGCAGGGTTCGGCCATAGGCCGAGTGGCTGCCGAGCACTATTTTGAAGAAGTTCTTGAGGGTGCTCATTTGATAGAGGCCCAGTGCTCGAAGAATATTATGTTTGAGTGACATGTATTCCCATTGTAAAAACAATGTTTTAGTAAATTTATCAAGGCTGTATTTATACTTTTTCCCAAAAGTAATATGATGCCTCCTGTGCGGCCGTTTACGTATGTATATCCTGAAAGATTGCAATCGTCGGCTTCAGCCCCCACGCATATAATGCGGGGGTGTTCGTAGAAGACGCGTGTTCACACTTAATCCAACGTCTTGGTCCTATTAAGGAGGTGATAGCGCAGCGAACTAGGCAACCGGACTATAATGCTTTAACACTTTCACTTAGCCAGAGGAGTTTGACAGTGGGGCTACTATATAGCCCCTGGTGGCTCCGCACTCATCCGAATTTGGGGTGCGTACATGCCTGGCCGGGAAACGACCCTTCGTTAAGGCGGAGGAATTCTAAGATTCTGATAGGTCATCGAGTGGTTGACCAGTCTCACGCTATATCATGACAGTCAGTTTTCAGCTTTCTCTACTGAGGTGCTCGTCCGGATGAACCAGGGCACAATGGCAGTAGTTCTCCTGGTGCCGCCTTAGCCGATAGAGCGGAACGTAAGGCAGCAACACATAGGAGCCGGGCAAACCCAAAATTTGACCAAAGACATGATTCAGAGCTGATGCATATAAGGCCAAACTCGCGACGCCGAACACTCCCTAAGGTATTCGGTCTTTATGGTGTAAACCGGGCCTAAACAGTGCCCTTTGTAAGAAGCCCCTGGTGTCCAGGTACGTGCATTATTCTAACGTGGCCACATGCCAAGACGCCAGCATCCTTCTGAATTGTACTGAGAATCTGAGGGATGTGTATCAACAAGAGACAGTAAAAAAGGTTGACGCAGGGTCTTAATCTAGAAAGAATCCTTGGAACGGGTCCCTGCTGCACGTCTGCGCCTGTGTCTCCGTTGTGCCGTATACTGGACGGGTGTAGCACGATGGTCATCTGTAAAAGAGAGGAACTTAGGTGAAAAGTTGTCGTGCAAAAAGGTAGGTTTAAAGAACCATGTACAATTCAAGATGAGTAAAAATTGCCACTTGTCTGCGCGCGTTGAGCCCCTTGTATTTGTAATAGGGGTGTGGCCATCAAACCTGTATGAATTACATATAGCTGCGTCGGACTCGTCTAACCGTGTCCGTAGTCTTGACGACCTATCGAATGCTTTAGTTGGTGAGGCCGTTTTAGTGTGCGGCTGCCTCGGCGCGCAGTGATCGCTCAATATTTCCATTTACTGTAATGATGCCACATGGACCGGGTATCTTAAGCGTGAGGGAAGCGTAATGCGGTATTGCATTAAAGCGAGCGAAAGCTTCGCGTCCAAGTAGTGCTTGATAGCCACTTTGGAACGGAGCAATGTGGAAGGTTAAATTTTCACTACGGAAGTTATCGGGGAAGCCGAATATAACCTCTAGTAGCAGGGAGCCCGTGCAATGAGCCCCTCGGACTGGCGTTACTCCTTTAAAGGTAGTATTGCTGTGGCAAATTTTCGTTGGGTCTATCCCCATTTTGCGGATTGTGTCCTGATATATCAGGTTTAGACTGCTGCCACCGTCCATCAGGACTCGTGTGAAGTGGTATCCGTCAATTATTGGATCTAATACCAAGGCAGCCCATCCTGCGCGCCGGATACTTGCCGAGTAATACTGATGGTCGAAGGTGATCGGTTGAGACGGCCAGTGGTAGAACTCCGCGGTGATAGGCCCTTGGGCATATTTATCTGGGAGTGCCGCTTTGTTTCTCCCCTTTATCACGTGTAACACGTTTACTGTTTTGACTTCTGGTGGAAATTTCTTCTGTTCCCCAGTGCTTTGCTTGCGAGGCTCATCCCCGTCTTCGCTTGGTGTATCCTGCACCTTATGTTCGGCGTTGAGCTTGCCGGACTGCTTGAAGACCCAACATTCTCTGTGGGTATGATTTGCAGGTTTATTGGGGGTGCTATGGATTTGACATATTTGGTCCAGAATTTTGTTTAGGCTGGACAGTTCATCTCTGGCGCCTTTAGAGGGCGGCTTTTGCTGACCTGGCCGAGAGCTTCTGAATCCGGCGTTTACCGCCATGCTCTTTGGGCTGTCTTCTTTATTCCGGCGCTTATTATTTTTGCTGCGTCATGATTTCCCATTTCCATCTCGAACTTCGGATGTACTTGGGTCGCTGGTGCTGCATCGGGCTAGCCAGCTGTCCTCGCCCGCACAAAAGCGGGTCATGAGGCTTGTTAATGCTTCCATTGTTCTCGGCTTTTCTTGGCCGAGGTGTCTGGAAAGCCATTCGTCTCGAACGCTGTGTTTAAAAGCTGCCAAGGCTTCGGCGTCCGGACAGTCGACTATTTGGTTCTTTTTAGTAAGAAACCTGTTCCAAAGCTTTTGGGCTGACTCTCCGGGCTGTTGAGTTATATGACTTAAATCATCCGCATCCGGAGGTCGGACATAAGTCCCTTGAAAATTTGCCCGAAAAGCGTCTTCGAGCTCTTCCCAGTTTCCCATGGAGCTTTCGGGGAGGCTTTTAAGCCAGTGCCGAGCTGGCCCTTTGAGTTTGAGGGGTAAATACTTAATGGCGTGGAGATCATCTCCTCGAGCCATATGGATATGGAGGATATAGTCCTCAATCCAGACCCCAGGATCTGTTGTTCCATCGTATGCCTCTATGTTTACGGGTTTGAATCCCTCTGGAAATTCATGGTCCAGCACCTCGTCGGTGAAACATAGGGGGTGTGCGGCACCCCTGTATCTGGGTGTACCGCATTGTTCGGATGTTTGTTGTGTTGCAACGTATGCTGGAGCGCGCTTGCGTGGTCCATAGATGGATCTGGTTGCGCCGTCCTTTTGATGCGAGCCCTTGCGTGGATCGCGTATTGGCTTATGTGCGGCGTTGTTTGCCGCTCTATGTTGGCCGTGAGGTCGTCTATCCGGCCAGATGGCCATTTTAATTTTTGGTTGCGGGGGATCTAAGGCCTCCTCATCGAATTCAGGTAGCAACTTCCGCTTCGGGTAGCTCTTGGTGGGGCAATTACCGCCGTACTTCGCTACTGTGTTGAGTACTTTACTCCATCTGATTCTAAGTGTGTCTTGCGCAGCCTTGAGCCTTTGCTTCTGCTTTTTTAGACTCCTCGCGGTGGCAACAAGCCTTTGACGGGCATTCTGTTGCTCCGAGTGTCTGTCCGGTGTGATGTCGTCCGGACTATTATCTTTGATAGAGTCGGGTTGTTCGGTTTGATTCTCTGTGTTGCCGTGGTCCGGCGATGGTTCACCCTGCACTAATGCTCGGTCTATATGATCGTTGTTTCCGTCGAGGCGGGATTTGGAGCAGCGCTTACGCCGCCGCTTTGACTGCTTCTCGAGGGGACAACCCTTCGTTGTGTCCTTCCGTTCCACGTCGTCATTTTCTTTTGGTGTGTCCACCATGTATACGTCATGTGATGAAGTGGGCGTCGAGTGCCCTGTGGGCAGTGGTTCCTGTTCGTCTCCTGCATCGTCGTCCATACCGTCGATGTCTTCAGAGTCGAAGTCGAGCATGTCGGTTAAGTCATCGACAGTGGCTACTAAGTGGGTGCTGGGTGGGCGGCGAATTTCTTCATCATCCGCATCCCAATCCTGCCGGACATAGTTCGGCCAGGACTCTCCTGACAAGGAGAGAGACTTTAATGAATTCAGTATGTTGCCGAAGGGCGAGTGCTGAAAGATATCCGCGGAGGTGAACTCCATGATTGGCGCCCAGTCGGATTTGATAGGCACGGGCGCAGGCGGTTCGGAGTCCGTGGCCGGGGAAGGATCCGACAGTTTGGCAACACGGGTCTCGTGAAGGGTAAGGTCGATATTCGGCTCGATCGCCGCTGAGGATACGGCCTCCATGACGGGGTCTATCCACCCATCCATGGATGACGCAACTGGCTCCGAATTGAGGCTCGGAGCGGCTGCCAGTGCGATCTCCTGAATACGGTCCGATGGTAGAGCTAAATCGTACTCATCGTGACCGTGTGGCGCACAAGGCAGGGGCTCGAATCCGTCGAAGATCAAGTCTCTGCGGATATCGGCCATGTAATTTAAGCTTCCAAACCTGACCTGATGGCCAGGGGCGTAGCTTTCGATCTGCTCTAGATGGCCAAGCGAGTTGGCCCGCAGTGTGAAGCCGCCGAACACAAAGATCTGTCCAGGGAGAAAAGTCTCACCTTGGAATGCATCGCTATCGATGATAGAAGGAGCCATCAAGCCTAACGGCGACGACACAGAGGAACTCTCAATGAAAGCACCAATGTCGGTGTCAAAACCGACGGATCTCGGGTAGGGGGTCCCGAACTGTGCGTCTAAGGCGGATGGTAACAGGAGGCAGGGGACACAATGTTTTACCCAGGTTCGGGCCCTCTTGATGGAGGTAAAACCCTATGTCCTGCTTGATTTATTCTTGATGGTATGGGTATTACAAGAGTTGATCTACCACGAGATCAGAGAGGCTAAACCCTAGAAGCTAGCCTATGGTATGATTGTCTGTTGTCCTACGGACTAAAACCCTACGGTTTATATAGACACCGGAGGGGGCTAGGGTTACACAAGGTCGGTTACAAAGGAGGAGATATACATATCCGTATTGCCTAGCTTGCCTTCCACGCCAAGTAGAGTCCCATCCGGACACGAGACGAAGTCTTCAATCTTGTATCTTCATAGTCCAACAGTCCGGCCAAAGGATATAGTCCGGCTGTCCGGAGACCCCTAATCCTGGACTCCCTCAACGCTGTGCTGGGAAAATCACACTAGATGTGGTATTCGGCACGCCGGAGAACTATAGGTCCGAACAAATTACATTTCAAGTGGCCCCGTTCAGTAGTGGATACCACGCCCTTTTAGGACGGGAAGCGTTCACGATCTTCCAAGCCATACCCCATTATGGGTACATGAAGCTCAAAATGCCCGGGCCCAACGGAATCATCACTCTCGCTAGTGATCCGGACACAGCACTCCGCGCCGAAAACAAAACAGCCACATTGGCCCTCGAGGCATTATCCGAAGCCCTTTCGGCCGAGGAATTAACCGCGCTACGCTCCACAGTGGACAGGGATGACGTGATACTTGACAAGAGATCCAAGTCCACATCTTTTAAACCAGCGGATGAAATAGTCAAATTCCAAGTCCACCCAACGGACCCTACAAAAACAGCCTCCATCGGGGCACAGTTAGACCCCGCCGTGGACGCCACACTACGAGAGTTCCTGCGCGAGAATTGGGATATATTTGCCTGGCACCCCTTAGACATGCCAGGAATCCCACGCAGGCTGGCCGAGCATAGCCTCAATATTCTAAAGGGATTCAAGCTGGTCAAGCAGGCTCTTCGGTATTTCTCTGAACCTAAGAGACAAGCTATGGGAGAGGAACTAGCCAAGCTGTTGGAGGCCAGATTCATTAGAGAAATAAAACACCCGTACTGGCTAGCAAACCTAGTGATGGTACCAAAGAAGGACAAATCCTGGCGCCTATGTGTCGATTTCAAGGACCTCAACAAGGCTTGCCCAAAGGATCCCTTCCCCCTCCCCCGCATTGATCAAATTATCGATTCTATTGCAGGACACGAGTCATTGTGTTTCCTAGACGCATACTCCGGCTACCACCAAATTAAGATGGCGGAGTCTGACCAAGCCGCAACGGCATTTATCACACCATACGACCCCTTCTGTTTCAACACTATGCCTTTTGGGCTCAAAAACACCGGCGCAACATATCAGTGCATGATCCAAACATGTCTGGAGAAACAGATCGGCAAAATAGTAGAGGCATGCGTAGATGATGTGGTCATTAAAACCAAACACATCGACTCTCTAATAGAAGACTTGAGGCTCACATTCGACAACCTCCGAACATACGACATCAAGCTCAATCCGGAAAAATGCGTTTTCGGCGTACCAGCCGGAAAGCTCCTGGGCTTCATTGTCTCCAGTAGAGGAATTGAAACTAATCCGACCAAAATTCGAGCTCTGTCACAGTTGGCTATCCCAACGGACCTCAAACAAATCCAGAAACTAACTGGATGTGTGGCGGCTCTAAGCCGCTTTATCTCTCGCTTGGGAGAAAAGACATTACCCCTTTATCGCCTCCTTCGGCGCACCGAACACTTCGAGTGGACGGACGCTACCACAGCCGAATTGGAAGAAATAAAATCCATACTGGCAACCAACCCAATCCTGGCTGCGCCAAACATCGGCGAACCAATGCTGTTGTACATTGCGGCAACTCATCAAGTTGTAAGCGCAGTGCTCGTCGTCGAACGAGAAGCTGACGGACATAAATTCCCTCTTCAAAAGCCGGTATACTATGTATCCAACTGTCCTCACTCCATGCAAATCACGGTACCCACATTATCAAAAGATAGCCTATGCGGTATTCATGGCATCCCGGAAGCTGCGACACTACTTTCAAGAGTGTTCGATTACAGTAGCCTCGGAAGTGCCACTTAATGATATTATAAACAACCGCGATGCTACGGTCCGGATTGCCAAATGGGCCATTGAGCTCCTCCCGTTCGACATAACATACAAATATCGGCGAGCCATTAAATCGCAAGTATTGGCCGACTTTGTCGCTGAATGGACGAAGCCGAACTCCCTAAAGAGTACGACGCATACTCCAATTGGATCATGCACTTCGACGGCTCTAAAATGCTGGCTAGTATGGGGGCTGGCGTCGTCCTAACGTCCCAAACCGGAGATACAGTTCAATACGTACCGTAGATACTGTATACAGACTCCAACAACGCAGCCGAATACGAAGCCCTGTTACATGGTCTTCGGATGGCAGTTTCCATGGGCATTCATGTTGGGGATCGTAGCAGAAATTTAAAATTTTCTATGCATCACCAAGATCAATCTATGGAGTAATCTAGCAACGAGGGGAATGGGAGTGCATCTACATACCCTTGTAGATCGCTAAGCGGAAGCGTTCAAGAGAACGGGGTTGATGGAGTCGTACTCGTCGTGATCCAAATCACCGATCCTAGCGCTGAACGGACGGCACCTCCGCGTTCAACACACGTACGGAACGGAGAGACGTCTCCTCCTTCTTGATCCAGCAAGGGGAGAGGAGAGGTTGATGGAGATCCAGCAGCACGACGACGTGGTGGTGGAAGCAGCGGGATCTCGGCAGGGCTTCGCCAAGCACCAACGAGAGGGAGAGGTGTCACGGAGGGAGGGGGAGGCGTCAGGGACTTGGGTGTGGCTGCCCTCCCTCCCCCCACTATATATAGGACCCCTAGGGGGGCGCCGGCCCTAGGAGATCCAATCTCCAAGGGGGGGCGGCGGCCAAGGGGGGACTTGCCCCCCAAGTCAGGTGGGGCGCCCCCACCCCTAGGGTTTCCAACCCTAGGCGCGGGGGAGGCCCATGGGGGGCACACCAGCCCACCAGGGGATGGTTCCCCTGCCATTTCAGCCCATGGGGCCCTCCGGGATAGGTGGCCCCACCCGGTGGACCCCCGGGACCCTTCCGGTGGTCCCGGTACAAAACCGATTACCCCCAAAACTTTCCCGATGGCCGAAACTGCACTTCCTATATATAAATCTTCACCTCCGGACCATTCCGGAACTCCTCGTGACGTCCAGGATCTCATCCAGGACTCCGAACAACTTTCGGGTTACCGCATACTAATATCTCTACAACCCTAGCGTCACCGAACCTTAAGTGTGTAGACCCTACGGGTTCGGGAGACACGCAGACATGACCGAGACGACTGTCCGGTCAATAACCAACAGCGGGATTTGGATACCCATGTTGGCTCCCACATGTTCCACGATGATCTCATCGGATGAACCACGATGTTGAGGATTTAATCAATCCCGTATACAATTCCCTTTGTCTATCGGTACGATACTTGCCCGAGATTCGATCGTCGGTATCCCGATACCTTGTTCAATCTCGTTACCGGCAAGTCTCTTTACTTGTTCCATAACACATCATCCCGTGATCAACTCCTTGGTCACATTGTGCACATTATGATGATGTCCTACCGAGTGGGCCCAGAGATACCTCTCCGTTACACGGAGTGACAAATCCCAGTCTTGATTCGTGCCAACCCAACAGACACTTTTGGAGATACCCGCAGTGCACCTTTATAGCCACCCAGTTACATTGTGACGTTTGGTACACCCAAAGCATTCCTACGGTATCCGGGAGTTGCACAATCTCGTGGTCTAAGGAAATGATACTTGACATTAGAAAAGCTTTAGCATACGAACTACATGATCTTGTGCTAGGCTTAGGATTGGGTCTTGTCCATCACATCATTCTCCTAATGATGTGATCCTGTTACCAATGACATCCAATGTCCATGGTCAGGAAACCATGACCATCTATTGATCAACGAGCTAGTCAACTAGAGGCTTACTAGGGACATGTTGTGGTCTATGTATTCACACATGTATTATGGTTTCCGGTTAATACAATTATAGCATGAACAATAGACAATTATCATGAACAAGGAAATACAATAATAACCATTTTATTATTGCCTCCAGGGCATATTTCCAACAGTCTCCCACTTGCACTAGAGTCAATAATCTAGTTCACATCACTATGTGATTGCAATGAATCCAACACCCATGGGGTTTGTTCATATCTTGCTTGTGAGAGAGGTTTATTAGTCAATGAGTCTGAACCTTTCAAATCCATGTGTGCTTTACAAATCTCTATGCCATCTTGTAGATGCAGCTACCACGCGCTACTTGGAGCTATTCCAAACAACTATTCTACTATACGAATCCGGTTTACTACTCAGAGTCAGCCGTATTAGTGTCAAAGTTTGCATCAACGTAATCCTTTACGACGAACTCTTTTACCACCTCCATAATCGAGAAAATTCCTTAGTCCACTAGTTACTAAAGATAAGTTCGACCGCTGTCGTGTGATCCATTCCTGGATCACTCTTGTACCCCTTGACTGACTCATGGCAAGGCACACTTCAGGTGCGGTACACAGCATAGCATACTGTAGAGCCTACGTCTAAAGCATAGGGGACGACCTTCGTCCTTTCTCTCTCTTCTGCCGTGGTCAGGTCTTGAGTCTTACTCAATATTCACACCTTGTAACACAGCTAGGAACTCCTTCTTTGCTGATCTATTTTGAACTCCTTCAAAAACTTGTCACGGTATGTATTCATTCGAAAGTACTATTAAGCGTTTTGATATATCCTTATAGATCTTGATGCTCAATGTTCAAGTAGCTTAATCCAGGTTTTCCATTGAAAAACACTTTTCAAATAACCCTGCATGCTTTCCAGAAATTCTACATCATTTCTGATCAACAATATGTTAACAACATGTACTCATCAAAAATTCTATAGTGCTCCCACTCACTTCTTTGGAAATACAAGTTTCTCATAAACTTTGTATAAACCCAAAATCTTTGATCATATCATCAAAGTATACATTCCAACTCCGAGATGCTTACTCCAGTCCTTAGAAGGATTGCTGCAGCTTTGCATACTTGTTAGCGTCTTTCAGGATTGACAAAACCTTCTGGTTGTATCACATACAACATTTCCTCAAGAAAATCGTCGAGGAAACAATGTTTTTTTTGACATCCTATCTGCAAGATTTCATAAATAATGCAGTAACTGCTAACATAATTCCAACAGACTCTTAGCATCACTACGAGTGAGAAAGTCTCATCGTAGTCAACTCCTTGAACTTGTCGGAAAACATCTTAATGACAAGTCGAGCTTTCTTAATGGTGACACTTATCATCATTGTCCGTCTTCCTTTTAAAATCCATCTGCACCCAACAGCCTTACGACCATCAAGTAGTTCTTCCAAAGTCTATACTTTGTTTTTATACATGGATCCTCTCTCGGATTTTATGGCCTCGAGCCATTCGTCGGAATCCGGGCCCACCATCGCTTCTCCATAGCTCGTAGGTTCATTGTTGTCTAGCAACATGACTTCCAAGACAAGATTACGTACCACTCTGATGTAGTACACATCCTTGTCGACCTATGAGGTTTGGTAGTGACTGGATCCGAAGTTTCATGATCGCTATCATAAGCTTCCACTTCAATTGGTGTACGTGCCACAGGAACAACTTTATGTGCCCTGCTACACACTAGTTGAAGTGACGGTTCAATAACCTCATCAAGTCTCCACCATCCTCCCACTCAATTCTTTCGAGAGAAACTTTTCCTCGAGAAAGGACCCATTTCTAGAAACAATCAATTTTGCTTCCGGATCTGAAATAGGAGGTATACCCAACTGTTTTGGGTATTCTATGAAGATGCATTTATCCTCTTTGGATTCGAGCTTATCAGCCTGCAACCTTTTCACATAAGCATCACAGCCCCAAACTTTCAAGAAACGACAGCTTATGTTTCTCTAAACCATAGTTCGCACGGTGTCGGCTCAACGGAATTGTGTGGTGCCCTATTTAAAGTGAGTGCGGTTGTCCCTAATGCCTAACCCATAAAAGATAGTGGAAATTCAATAAGAGACATCATGGTATGCACCATATCCAATAGGGTGCAGTTGTGATGTTCGGACACACCATCACACTATGGTGGTCCAGGCGGTATTAGTTGTGAAACAATTTCCACAATGTCTTAATTGTGTGCCAAACTCGTAACTCAGATATTCATCTCTACGATCATATCATAGACATTTTATCATCTTGTCACGATGATCTTCAACTTCACTCTGAAATTACTTAAACCTTTCAATAATTCAGACTTGTGTTTCATCAAGTAAATATACTCAGTATCTACTCAAATCATCTGTGAAGTAAGAACATAACGATATCCACTGCGTGCCTCCGCACTCATTGGACTGCACACATCAAAATGTATTACTTCCAACAAGTTGCTTTCTTGTTCCATCTTACTGAAAACGAGGCCTTTCAGTCATCTTGCCCATGTGGTATGATTTGCATGTCTCAAGTGATTCAAAATCAAGTGAGTCCAAATGATCCATCTGTATGGAGTTTCTTCATGCATATCTACCAATAGACATGGTTCGCATGTCTCAATCTTTTCAAAAACGAGTGAGTCCAATGATCCATCAACATGGAGCTTCATGCGTTTTATACCAACATGACTCAAATGGCAGTGCCACAAGTATGTGGTACTATCATTACTATCTTATATCTTTTGGCATGAACATATGTATCACTACGATCGAGATTCAATAAACCATTCATTTTAGGTGCAAGACCATTGAAGGTATTATTCAAATAAATAGAGTAACCATTATTCTCTTTAAATGAATAACCGTATTGCGATAAACATAATCCAATCATGTCTATGCTCAACGCAAACACCAAATAACAATTATTTAGGTTTAACACCAATCTCGATGGTAGAGGGAGCATGCGATGCTTGATCACATCAACCTTGGAAACACTTCCAACACATATCGTCATCTCACCTTCAGCTAGTCTCCGTTTATTCCGTAGCCTTTTATTTCGAGTTACTAACACTTAGCAACTGAACCGGTATTTTAATACCCTGGTGCTACTAGGAGTACTAGTAAAGTACACATTAATATAACATATTTCCAAAATACTTCTATCGACCTTGCCAGCCTTCTCATCTACCAAGTATCTAGGGTAGTTCTGCTTCAGTGATCGTTCCCTCATTACAGAAGCACTTAGTCTCGGGTTTGGTTCAACCTTGGGTTTCTTCACTAGAGAAGCAACTGATTTGCCGTCTCATGAAGTATCCATTCTTTCCCTTGCCCTTCTTGAAACTAGTGGTTTAACCATCAACAATTGATGCTCCTACTTGATTTCTACTTTTGCGGTGTCAAACATCGCGAGTTGCTCAAGGATCATCATGTCTATCCCTGATATGTTATAGTTCATCACGAAGCTCCAATAGCTTGGTGGCAGTGACTATGGAGAATCATCACTATATCATCTGGAAGATTAACTCCCACTCGATTCAAGCGATTGTAGTACTCAGACAATCTGAGCACATGCTCAACGATTGAGCTTTTCTCCCTTAGTTTGCATGCTTAAGAAACTTGTCAGAGGTCTCATACCTCTTGACGTGGGCACTAGTATGAAATCCCAATTTCAGTCTTTGGAACATCTCATATGTTCTGCGACATTTCAAAAACGTCTTTGGTGCCACAATTCTAAACCGTTAGTATTACACACTGAACTATCACGTAGTCATCAAAACGTGTATGTCAGATGTTTCCCAACATCTACAGACGACGCTCGAGGTTCAACGCACTGAGCGGTGCATTAAGGACATAGCCCTTCTGTGCAGCAACGAGGAAAATCCTTAGTTCACGGACCCAGTCCGCATAATTGCTATAGTCAACTCTCAACTAAATTTTGTCTAGGAACATATCTAAAACAGTAGAACCAAAGTGTGAGCTACGACATAATTTGCAAAGACCTTTTGACTATGTTCATGATAATTAAGTTCATCTAATCAAATTATTCAATGAACTCCCACTTAGATAGACATCCCTCTAGTCATCTAAGTGATACATGATTCGAATCAACTAGGCCGTGTCCGATCATCACGTGAGACGGACTAGTCATCATCGGTGAACATCTTCATGTTGATCGTATCCACTATACGACTCATGTTCGACCTTTCGGTCTTCCGTGTTCCGAGGCCATGTCTGTACATGCTAGGCTCGTCAAGTCAACCTAAGTGTTTCGGATGTGTAAATCTGGCTTACACCCGTTGTATGCGAACGTTAGAATCTATCACACCCGATCATCACGTGGTGCTTCGAAACAACGAACCTTCATAACGGTGCATAGTTAGGGGGAACACTTTTCTTGAAATTTCAGCAAGGGATCATCTTATTTATGCTACCGTCGTTCTAAGCAAATAAGATGTAAACATGACAAACATCACATGCAAATCATAAAGTGACATGATATGGCCAATATCATCTTGCGCCTTTTGATCTCCATCTTCGAGGCGCGGCATGATCACCTTCGTCACCGGCATGACACCATGATCTCCATCATCGTGTCTTCATGAAGTTGCCTTGCCAACTATTACTTCTACTACTATGGCTAACGGTTAGCAATAAAGTAAAGTAATTACATGGCGTTTTCATTGACACGCAGGTCATAAATAAATTAAGACAACTCCTATGGCTCCTGCCGGTTGTCATACTCATCGACATGCAAGTCGTGATTCCTATTACAAGAACATGATCAATCTCATACATCACATATATCATTCATCACATCCTTTTGGCCATATCACATCACATAGCATATCCTGCAAAAACAAGTTAGACGTCCTCTAATTGTTGTTGCATGTTTTACGTGGCTGCTATGGGTTTCTAGAAAGAACGTTTCTTACCTACGCAAAACCACAACGGTGATATGCCAATTGCTATTTACCCTTCATAAGGACCCTTTTCATCGAATCCGACTAAAGTGGGAGAGACAAACGCCCGCCAGCCACCACTAGTACAGAACCGGGCAATAGCACCGGTTCGTAAGGCCCTTTAGTGCCGGTTTGGTAACCGGCGCTAAAGTGTAGGCACTAAAGCCCCCCCCCCCCTTTAGTACCGGTTCAGCACGAACCGGTGCTAAAGGGCAACCACGTGGCACGAGCCAGCTTCGGGGGCAGGGAGCCCTTTAGTACTGGTTGGTGTCACCAACCGGTATTAAAAGGTTGGGGGGGGGGGTTGGGTTTATGATTTATTTTTCATTTAATTTTGTGTTTCCATTTAATTCTTTTTCGTTTGCTGGTATTTTTCGATACTACATATTGTACATGTTATGCATATATATAAATAGAATTTCTAGTAGAACCGATCATAATATATATATATATATGAATGTATACATATATACACATATATACACACATGTATATATATATACAATTTCTCCTAATTGGTGCCTTCGGAGCCAGTGGCATTAGCCTAATTGGTGCCTTCGGAGCACGATAATAATTGGAAATGGTTCATGGGGCCGGTAGCGGGTAATAGTATTCTCCTTTGGGATCTATGACCTGGTCGAGCAAAAATCCCGCTATTTCCTCTTGAATTGCTTCTATGCGGTCCTCTGTTAGGAGCTTCTCCCGCACCTTTTTGAACTGTTAAGAAGGAGATCAATATGCATGTGTATTAGTTGTGTGACTAGATATCGATAATGGTGTAAAAATTGTGAATAGTATTCTGACAAACGTACCCACTCCTGTCTTTGAGATCTGCTCCTTTCGGACGCCATCATGCGAATGTTCTCGCAAACGTAGTATGCACACAGATTATTCCCCGGCGCCTGCTTCAGGGCCTTTACGAGAATGGAATTTGATCAGATAATAATTAATCAAGCATGATAATTAAAGAGATGGCAGCTAGCTAGTACTACTTAATTACTTACTAGGGTCAATACCATTTCAGGTTTTGTTTCCATGGGCCCGGAGTGGCCCTGATGAACTTTGCCCAAGCCCTGCCCGCCGACAAAGAAAATGAATAAATGGGTTATTAAATAGTTGTTATCAGGAAATGACGAACTAATTAAATAGATCGAGATATAGTTAATAATGATTGAAATTACCTGTTGACTATCCCCTTCACGATGGTGTAGTCACTTGCTTTCTTAAGTAGTGAGTCTAGTACTTCAACTGTTCCTTCATCAACTTTAATGATTAACAAGATCCAGTGAAATTTGCATGCATGCACGTTTGCATGTCTTAATTAAGCGGACATATGTAAGCAAAAACATGTAGCTAGCTAGTAGGCAAAAACAGAATTTGTAGTACAAGACAGTGTGACTCACTCAAAGTTGTAAGGAAGTAGTATATCTTCATTGTATTTGAGGCACTTGAAGAACTCTAGCATGCTTTCCTCTACACTTTTTTCGTAATATGTATCTAATTTCCCTGTGTATTCATTAATGGTATTTGGGTCAACGAACCCAATGCCATAGCGTCCACCTTTTTTCATTTCATAAATCTTCATCCTGCATAATACCACAGAAAAGAATATAGTGAGGATAATTACAGGTAGTGATTGATCAAAATGATCACTACAGCTAGCTTGAGACTTAAATTACAGAAAGAAATCACTTACAGACAATAGCAACTGACGATAGATTTGTCGAGTGCGTCTTGATTGTATAGCTGAAATAGTTCTGAATACTCAACGGTCACAGCTTTCTCATGGTAGTAATGATCCTTCTTTACATTCACCATGAGGGACTCTCGATTGGAAATCTTGGTAATGTCCATGTACCATTGATGAAATTCATACATTCTCGTTGGGAGGTTCTTGACCTCGTCTGGCTTGACCAAAGGTTGGCCCCGGACATATTTCCGTTTTATTTCCTCCTCTGTAGTCGGAGACATGGGCTCGATATCGAGGATTTGTCCAACAGTAATCATGAGCGTTTCAGCCTGCTCAATATGCTTCTCGGTTGTTACCACATCACCCAGCCCGGGAACGTTAACGGTTTGCCCACAGTAATATTGGGCGCGCCTACTCTCATGTGTTGTTGGCACAACAAGCGGGGGGATTGATTGCGCCGCCTGTTCTCCCAGCTAGGGAACGGTTTTACCGCTCCTTTTGCCAGCTGATTTGCTCGAGCTTGAGCTCGCCTCTTTCTATAGACGTGCTCGATTTAACTTCTTGATGTGGCGCTCATAGTCTGTGTCAACAGGCTTGGGAGCTGGTGCTCTAGCCATACGAATGAAGTGGTCAATCTTTTCCACAAGCACTTTCTCCCTTGGCGGCGGTGGCGGTTTCGGTGCAAAATGGGCTTCCACCTCGGCCTTCGATATGGCTACGTTTTCCTCCTCAGACTTGTCGTAAGGCCTCTGTGGAAGAGGCGCGAGGCTTGGACCATATTGAAATCGCTTGCCTCCGCCTGTACCTTTAGTACTACCTCGACTTGTACCGCTACGCACCATAGCTGAGGCGGCTCTCTTCCGTGATTGCTGAGGCGGCGAAGACGGCTAATGTGGCTGAGTTGGAGGAGGAGGAGTGGCCTAAAGTTGTGCCAGACTTGGAGGAGGAGTGGCCTGAAGCTGTGCCGGACTTGGAGGAGGAGTGGCCTGACGCTTTGCCAGACTTGGAGGAGGAGTGGCCTGAAGCTGTGCCGGACTTGGAGGAGGAGTGGCCTGACGCGTTGGTGGACTTGGAGGAGCGAGAGTCTGCTGACTCGGTGGCGGACTTCGATGAGGAGTCGGATGACGCGGTGTCGGTGGCCTTTGAAAGATGATGCAATCCTTTCTCCATAGGATGATACGATGGTTGGCCTCTCCCAGTGTGTGCTCATCGTCACCTCCAGGAATGTCAAGCTCTAGCCTCGAATATTGGTCCACCACCTCATCAACCAAGACACGAGCATAGCCCGCTGGAATCGGGTTGCAATGGAAGGTTGCCTCGGGGGGATTTGTAAAAGCAAGGGTGTCCGCCACCTTCATGGATATGTTCTTCATTTTGAAGTGTAGCTCGCAGTTAGTGTTCTCCATGATGTCATCCACTGGGTAGCTATCCAGCAATGCGTCGCCCGGGGAGGAACCCACGCTGCTTCTCGGCATGGATGGGACGGTGCTATCCAATGGTGGATCATCCGCTAGCTGTTGAGACCCCCTTTGCTGGCTAAGTGAGTCGATCTGCTCCTGCTGCCACTGGAATTTGACTGCCAAGTCCGCGTGCGCTGATTCTAGGCCTTGAAGGCATTCATAGTCTAGCTTCCTCTGCTCCTCCATCTTCCTCTTCTTCTCCTCCGCAATCTTCTTTCTCGCACGGGTTCTGTAGTCGGTGTTCCAGTCCGAAAACCCCTCATACCACGGAATAGCGCACATGCCTCGTGTTCTTCCCGGGTGTTTAGGATTTCCCAGGGCACGCGTAAGCTCGTCGTTCTCTCTGTTAGGCTCGAACACCCCCGATCGATCCTCTTCTATTGCAACAAGTAGCTTATCTTCGGCTCCGTCCAGACATGCCTTCTTCGAAACTTTGCCTGTCTTCGGGTCCAACTCCCCCCATGCGCATAGAACCAAGTCCTGCACCTGGGGGGGCAGCTCAATGTTTCTAGAGTGACACCTGCATCCTCCATCTCTTTCTCGGACTTATCCCACTTAGGCATTCCCACCGCATAGCCACCTGGCCCCAGCTTATAGAACTTATCCTTTTTTGCGGCATTGACCTTGTTTATTCTCGACCGTTCCTTAGATAATTCCGAATCCTTGAATTTCACGAAATCGTCCCAATGAGCACTTTGCTTCTATAGTGTTCCCTCGAATACTGGAGTCTTCCTTCCTCCCTTGACGTACTTGGCCCATTCACGAATCTTGTGGTTCTTGAATGCAACCTCCATCTTCCTAAGAGCAGCGTCCTTGACTTTCTCCACATCTGCATCTGTGAAATGATCTGGTAGGGTGAAATGTTCCATGAGCATTTCCCAAAGCAGAAGTTTTTGTCTGTCGTCGACAAAAGTAACTCTTGGACGTGGCTTTGCTGGCTCTCTCCATTCTTGAAGGGAGATCGGGAGTTGGTCCTTCACAAGAACTCCGCACTGACGAATGAACTTGTCCGCAATCTTCTTAGGCGCTAATGGTTCGCCATTAGGTTTGATGGCCTCGATAGTGCACTTTATGCCCTCCTTCAACTTTTTGTTTGGGCCTCGTTTCCTGTTGCCTGAAGATTTGCTTGATCCGGATGGCTGAAAGAAGAAAGATTGATTCGTCAATATATCTTCAAGTCATTTAAAACATGTGATGATCACCAAATGCCTGTTTATATAAATATATATACCTTGCCGGTCTTTGTTGTTTCAAGATCAACATTTTCTTCGTCATGTTCATAGTTCATGACTTCACTAATTCGGTCGTCGCGATCGAATATCATATCACCCTCCCCGGTGTTGTTTAGATATTCGGAGCCATCATAATCTTCTTCATTCTGATCATCATCAGGCCCGTGAGGATTGTGTATGATACTGAACAGGGCCTCTTCTCCCTCTCTGCCAGTATTGTCCGCCATAGATTTTGTTTAACTAATCCAAAAGAAATATATTCAAATTACAATGCATGGATGCAATCAATTAATAAGGAAAAATTGAATCAATCATAGTACATAATAAGCATCATCGAATATAATCTCGAATACGTCGTCTCGAATAATAGACATAATCTCGAATACATCGTCTCGAATAATATATATAATCTCGAATAAATAATCTCGAATATTATATATCAAATACATCACTAGCTAGCTAGCTAGCTAGCTAATAAAGATCGAATACTAGAGAGTAATCTAGGCGGTGTACAACCAAAGTGAAGGAACCATCACTGGATCAAAGCTCGGGTGATCTCCCCAAAGAACCTGCCAGGTATTGGAGAACCTGACGTCCATAGCAGCCATGTAGCAATGGACGTGCTCGTCCTCCTCCCTGACACGGCGACGTACCACCTCCGGCGGGGCCGACTCCCTCCGCACCGAAAGTGGCCCACGCGAACGCCACCAAAGGAGATGAGGGTCGACGACGGGACCCGGGGCCGGGTTCCTCACCAAGCGTCGCGCCCCTGAAGGTAGCACCTCCCAGTGCCAGCCCGGCGGAGCCCAGTCCCGGACATGGGTCCTCTGAAGCAGGACGTCGTCGCGAATGGGTCGACAGCGAGGATGCGGGTCGGACATCATCGACAACAAATACTATATGCCGCAAAAGTAAAGTAACATTTTTTAAATGATGGATTGTGATTTCATATATGCAAATTCTAAATTTTATAACTAAAAATATAAGAAATAGAGAAAAAACATCGATCATCGTCTAACAATTTGAAATTAATCTAATTCATCTAGCTAAAACTAACATTTCCAAAATTTCTAACATTTCTATATAACTAACATTTCTATAACATTTGTATCAAAAACAGAAAAAATCTTTGACATTATATATATTATAACTAACATTTCTATATACTATTTCACATTAATCTAATCTAATTAATTAATTCATCTAAAACTTTGTATGAAAAATAGAAAAAAAACTAAAAACTAAAAACAGAAAAATTGTGTGTGTGTGCATGTAGTGTGTGTGTGTGTGTGCGCGCGCGTGTGTGTGCGCTACGGCCGGCGTCGGCGTGCAGTGGCTTTGATCGATTGGAGGGAGGAGAGGGGCCGGGGGAGGGGCTCACAGCGCGCGCGGGCGAGGTCGAGGCGACGGCGACGGCGAGGCGAGGTCGCGATCCATGGCGACGGCGGCGACGCGAGGGGACGGCGACGGGCCGGTGCGGCGACCGGGACAGGCCGGCGACGAGGGCGCCACGGAGTCAAGGGGGACGATGCGACGAGGACGGGGGCGTCGCGGAGTCGACGGGGACGGCGCGACAGGGGCGGCGACAGCGCGGGTCGGGGCGGCGGCAGAGAGAAGTGGGAGATGAGAAACTGAAATTTTTCAAAGTGTTTTCTTATATAGGGGACACCTTTAGTACTGGTTCGAGCCACCAACCGGTACTAAAGGTCTGTTTTGGCCAGGCGAAGCGGCGGGAACCACACCCCCTTTAGTACCGGGTCGTGGCACCAACCGGTACTAAAGGCCCCCCCTTTAGTACCGGTTGGAGCCACGACCCGGTACTAAAGGGTGTGTGTTGCCAGGAGAGGGGCGCAGAAGTTTAGTCCCACCTCGCTAGCCGAGGGGCACTCGCACCTGCTTATAAGCCCCACCGTCGCTGCTGTCTCGAGCTCCTCTCTTAAGCAGGCCTTCTGGGCCTACCTCTGCTGCGATGCCCTGTTGGGCCTACTGGGCTAGCGGGCCTGCATCCTGGCCCAACTAGAATTTGGGTTTCTAGTCGTATGCAGGCCGCTGTGGCCCAGTAGGTGGGCTTTTTTTCTTCTTATTTTTTCTTTATTTATTTTTGTTTTATTTATTTTTGTTTTATTTATTTTTGAGTTGTTTTTTGCTGTATTTAGAGTTTCTTTGTGAATATTTTTGCTTTAGGTACAAAAAATTACAAACTTTCTGTTAGTACCCGTAGTTTACAAATTTGAATAGTTTAAATTTTGCATTATTTGAAATTTGTGTGAATCACTAGTTTGTGAATAACTTAACTTTGAAAATAGATTTTTCAGTGATTCTTTTTTATTATATTTAATATTAGTGTGTTTTATCATTATATTCAATTTGGTAATGCTTAGGTTACTTAAAAAATGAAATGCCTTTGTAACGGATGAGTTTTTGTGCGAAACCCTGATACTTCGAAAGAGATTGTCCATTTTGTACACGAAGTGCATCTAGTTTTTGCGGTAACCCTCTCTACTTTTTTGCACATGCTATGTGGGTGAAATTATGATACCTTGCCAACTTTCAACCTTTTCTGAGTTCATTTGAAATGCTTTTCAATTTCACGGTCATTTAGCTGAAAAAATCAGTAAATGCATGAAAGAATTTGCTTGCACATAAAATTTCTTCGCGTTTCAAATGCCAAAACACATAACTAGCTACCCTAACTATTACAAAGATTCCCTCCTGGGTGTGAAACACAGAAGAAAGTGATGATAGTGAAGCCGATCACATCCCAGATCTTTGGGTGTGAAACTTTTTCTTCGCGTGTGTCCCTTTGCGCCGTAGCCATGGAAAATCTTCATCATTTAACTGGATGCTCGGGTCAATATTCACTGTGAATGGAGCAATTTCATCAAACTTTTCATAATCTCCTGACATGTCTGTCTTGTCATCCACTCCCACGATGTTTCTCTTCCCAGAAAGAACTATGTGCCGCTTTGGCTCATCGTACAATGCATTCGCTTCCTTATCTTTTCTTTTTCTTGGCTTGGTAGACATGTCCTTCACATAGAAAACCTGTGCCACATCATTGGCTAGGACGAATGGTTCGTCTGCATACGCAAGATTGTTGAGATCCACTGTTGTCATTCCGTACTGTGGGTCTTCCGTTACCCCGCCTCGTGTCATATTGACCCATTTGCACCGAAACAAAGGGACTTTCAAACCACGTCGATAGTCAAGTTCCCATATGTCCTGTAAATAACCATAATACGTTTCCTTTCCCGTCTTGGTTTCTGCATCAAAGCGGGCGCCACTGTTTTGGTTGGTGCTCTTCTAATCTTGGACGATTGTGTAAAATGTATTACCATTTATCTCGTACCGTTTGAAAGTCATTATATTCGAAGATGGTAACTGCGACAGCAAGTACAGGTCATCTTCAATAGAGGCGTCATGCATGGTACGTGTCTGCAACCAGCTGGCGAAACTCCTAGTTTGTTCACGTGTAATCCAGTCATCAGACCGCTCCGGGTGTTTGGAGCGTAGCAAATTCTTGTGTTCATCCATATATGGAGCCACCAAGGCGGAATTCTGTAGAACTGTGTAGTGTGCTTCAGTGAGAGAATATCCGTCCATACATATTATTTGTTCCCCTCCTAGCGTGCCTTTTCCATCCAGTCTGCCCTTATGCCGCGATTCAGGAACACCAATCGGCTTAAGGTCAGGAATAAAGTCAATACAAAACTCAATGACATCCTCATTTTCATGGCCCTTGGAGATGCTTCCTTCTGGCCTAGCACGGTTATGAACATATTTCTTTAAGACTCCCATGAACCTCTCAAAGGGGAACATATTGTGTAGAAATACAGGACCCAAAACGTTAATCTCTTCACATAGGTGAACTAGGACGTGCGTCATGATGTTGAAGAAGGATGGTGGGAACACCAACTCGAAACTGACAAGACATTGCACCAAATGATTCTCTAACCTTGGTATGATTTCTGGATCGATTACCTTCTGAGAGATTGCATTGAGGAATGCACATAGCTTCACAATGGCTAATCGAACATTTTCCGGTAGAAGCCCCCTCAATGCAACCAGAAGCAGTTGCGTCATAATCACGTGGCACTCATGAGACTTTAGGTTTTGGAACTTTTTCTCTGCCATGTTTATTATTCCCTTTATATTCGACGAGAAGCCAGACGGTACCTTAATACTGAGCAGGCATTCAAAGAAGATTTCCTTCTCTTCTTTGGTAAGAGCGTAGCTTGCATGACCCTGATGTATGCCGTCTTTTCCGTGCATATGTTGCTGGTCCTCCCGTGCCTCAGGTGTATCTTTTGTCTTCCCATACACGCCCAAGAAGCCAAGCAGGGTCACACAAAGATTCTTCGTCACGTGCATCACATCGATTGCGGAGTGGACCTCTAGGTCTTTCCAATAGGGCCGGTCCCAAAATATAGATTTCTTCTTCCACATGGGTGCGCGTCCGTCAGCGTCATTCGGAACAGGTTGTCCACCAGGACCCTTTCCAAAGACCAGCTTCAAATCCTTGACCATATCATGTACATCAGCACCAGTACGGTGGCGAGGCTTTGTCCGGTGATCCGCCTCACCTTTGAAATTCTTGCCTTCCTTTCTTACGGGATGCCTGCTCGGAAGAAATCTACGATGTCCCAGGTACACATTCTTCTTACAATTAGCCAAATATATATTGTCGGTATCGTCCAAACAGTGCGTGCATGCGCGGTATCCCTTGTTTGTCTGTCCTGAAAGGTTACTGAGAGCAGGCCAATCATTGATGGTCACAAACAGCAATGCCTTTAGGTCAAATTCTTCCCTCATGTGCTCATCCCATGCACGTACACTTGTTCCATTCCACAGTTGTAAGAGTTCTTCAACTAATGGCCTTTGGTACACATCAATGTCGTTGCCGGGTTGCTTAGGGCCTTGGATGAGCACTGGCATCATAATGAACTTCCGCTTCATGCACAACCAAGGAGGAAGGTTATACAAACATAGAGTCAAAGGCCAGGTGCTATGGTTGCTGCTCTGCTCCCCAAAAGGATTAATACCATCTGTGCTTAGACCAAACCATACGTTCCTTGCGTCATCTGCAAACTCCTTCCCGTACTTTCTTTCGATTTTTCTCCACTGCGACCAGTCAGCGGGTACTCTCAACTTTCCGTCTTTCTTACGGTCTTCTCTGTGCCATCGCATCGCCTTGGCATGCTCTTTGTTTTGGAACAAACATTTCAACCGTGGTATTATAGGAGCATACCACATCACCTTGGCAGGAATCTTCTTCCTGGGGTGCTCGCCCTCGACATCACCAGGGTCATTGCGGCTGATCTTATAGCGTAATAAAATGCATACTGGGCAAGCGTTCAAATCCTCGTACTCACCGCGGTAGAGGATGCAATCATTAGGGCATGCATGTATCTTCTGCACCTCTAACCCTAGAGGGCAGACATCCTTCTTTGCTTCGTACGTACTCTCAGGCAATTCGTTGTCCTTTGGAAGCATATTCTTTATCATTACCAGCAACTTTCCAAATCCCTTGTCAGATACACCATTCTCTGCCTTCCATTGTAGCAATTCCAGTGTGGTGCCCAGCTTTTTCTTGTCACCTACGCAATTCGGGTACAACAATTTTTTGTGATACTCTAACATGCGCTGCAACTTCTTCTTCTCCAAATCACTTGTGCAGTTTCTCTTTGCATCGGCAATGGCCCGACCTAGATCATCAACAGGCTCATCCGATGCCTCTTCTCCAGCTTCTTCCCGCATTGCCGGCTCAACTTCTTCCCGCATTACCGGCTCAGCTTCTTCCCTCATTGTTGTATCATCGTATTCAGGGAACCCATGGCCAGGATAGCTGTCGTCGTCCTCTTCTTCTTCATTGTCTTCCATCATAACCCCTCTTTCTCCATGCTTGGTCCAAACATTATAGTGGGGCATGAAACCGGACTCAAACAGGTGGACATTAATGGTTCTTGACGTAGAGTAATTGTGACCAATCTTACAGCCAACACATGGACAAGGCATAAAACCATCCGCCCGCTTGTTTGCCTCAGCCGCAAGCAGAAAACTACGCACGCCATTAATGAACTCGGGAGAGCATCGGTCATCGTACATCCATTTCCGGCTCATCTTCAATACACAACACCGAAAACACCAAATTAATACAATACATAAAGATCATACAACACTTAAATGCAACAAACAAATAACTCTCCTGCTAAAGAATTTAAATGCAACAACAAATGCGATCAAGATCGCAACTAAAGTAACAATTGACCCAACAGCATAATGATACCAAGCCTCACTATGAATGCATATCTTCTAATCTTTCTAATCTTCAAGCGCATTTTCTCCATCTTAATCTTGTGATCATCGACGACATCGCCAACATGCAACTCCAATTCCATCTTCTCCCCTCAATTCTTTTCAATTTTCCTTCAAATCCTCGTTTTCTCTTTCAACTAAATTTAACCTCTCGACAATAGGGTCGGTTGGAATTTCCGGTTCAACTACCTCCTACATACAAATATCTATTTCAACTTGATGGGCATAATTTGTCATAAACATGAAATGCAATGAATAGTTTTAAAAGAGAATATACCACATCCGAATCATAACCCGGACGAGGGCCGACGGGGACGGATATCAAAACCATGGCACTATGTATAACAAACAACGTATGGGTAAGATAATTATACGAGTAACTATATATCCAAATCACACAAACATCAATTTTTTATATAAAACTTCATGAACAAGAGGCTCACCACAAGGTGGTGCCGACGACGGGACGTTGCGAGCGATCGACGGTGGTTACGACGGAGATTTAGAAGGTACTAAGTAAACCACACCTACATATGCAAACTAAGTGTTAATTTTGACCTCAAATTGCATATAAATCAAATACTAGCACATATATATAATTCCCCCCAAATTACTAAACTCAAAAATCAATCACTATATAAAGCATTGCACGGGCTAATCTAGCAATGAGAGATGAAAGGACAAAGTTGCTAACCTTTGTGATCATTTGAATGGATGGGGCCCTTCAAATCTTGACAAATTGTGGGGAAAATGTGTGATGAGCTTGAGAGGAAGAGGGAAAAGAACAGAGAGGAGAGGGGAAAGGGGAAGAACAGAGCGAGCTCGGGTGGACGAAGGGTCTATGTAGGACGACCTTTAGTACCGGTTCGTGATACGACCCGGTACTAAAGGTGCTGGAGGGGCCCCGGACTGACAACATCCTGCCACCACTCACTTTAGTACTGGTTCGTGGCACGAACTGGTGCTAAAGGTTCGCCACGAACCGGCACTAATGAGAGCGGCCGGCTAGCCGTTGGAACCGGCACTAATGCACACATTAGTGCCGGCTCAAATTCAAACCGGCACTAATGTGCTTCAAATTTGACCCTTTGTCTACTAGTGCACCTTATGCATCAAGTGCATGTCAGTCGGTGGAACCCGTCTCACGTAAGTGTACGTGTAAGGTCGGTCCAGGCCTCTTCATCCCACAATGCCGTCGAATCAAGATAAGACTAGTAACGGCAAGAAAATTGAACAAATCATCACCCACAACTACTTTGTGTTCTACTCGTGCATAGAATCTACGCATAGACCTAGCTCTGATACCACTGTTGGGGATCGTAGCAGAAATTTAAAATTTTCTACGCATCACCAAGATCAATCTATGGAGTAATCTAGCAACGAGGGGAAGGGGAGTGCATCTACATACCCTTGTAGATCGCTAAGCGGAAGCGTTCAAGAGAACGGGGTTGATGGAGTCGTACTCGTCGTGATCCAAATCATCGATGATCCTAGCGCCGAACGGACGGCACCTCCGCGTTCAACACATGTACGGAACGAAGAGACGTCTCCTCCTTCTTGATCCAGCAAGGGGAGAGGAGAGGTTGATGGAGATCCAGCAGCACGACACCGTGGTGGTGGAAGCAGCGGGATCTCGGCAGGGCTTCGCCAAGCACCAAAATGAGGGAGAGGTGTCACGGAGGGAGAGGGAGGCGACAGGGACTTGGGTGCGGCTGCCCTCCCTCCCCCCCACTATATATTGGACCCCTAGGGGGCGCCAGCCCTAGGAGATCCAATCTCTAAGGGGGGCGGCGGCCAAGGGGGGACTTGCCCCCCAAGTCAGGTGGGGCGCCCCCACCCCTAGGGTTTCCAACCCTAGGCCCAGGGGAGGCCCATGGGGGCGCACCAGCCCACCAGGGGATGGTTCCCCTCCCACTTCAGCCCATGGGGCCCTCCGGGATAGGTGGCCCCACCCGGTGGACCCCCGGGACCCTTCCGGTGGTCCCGGTACAATACCGATTACCCCCAAAACTTTCCCGATGGCCGAAACTGGACTTCCTATATATAAACCTTCACCTCCGGACCATTCCGGAACTCCTCGTGACGTCCAGGATCTCACCCGGGACTCCGAACAACTTTCGGGTTACCGCATACTAATATTCTACAACCCTAGCGTCACCGAACCTTAAGTGTGTAGACCCTACGGGTTCGGGAAACACGCAGACATGACCGAGACGACTGTCCGGTCAATAACCAACAGCGGGATCTGGATACCCATGTTGGCTCCCACATGTTCCACGATGATCTCATCGAATGAACCACGGTGTTGAGGATTTAATCAACCCCGTATACAATTCCCTTTGTCTATCGGTACGATACTTGCCCGAGATTCAATCGTCGGTATCCCGATACCTTGTTCAATCTCGTTACCGGCAAGTCTCTTTACTCGTTCTGTAACACATCATCTCGTGATCAAATCCTTGGTCACATTGTGCACATTATGATGATGTCCTACCAAGTGGGCCCAGAGATACCTCTCCGTTACACGGAGTGACAAATCCCAGTCTCGATTCGTGCCAACCCAACAGACACTTTCGGAGATACCCGCAGTGCACCTTTATAGCCACCCAGTTACATTGTGACGTTTGGTACACCCAAAGCATTCCTACGGTATCCGGGAGTTGCACAATCTCATGGTCTAAGGAAATGATACTTGACATTAGAAAAGCTTTAGCATACGAACTACACGATCTTGTGCTAGGCTTAGGATTGGGTCTTGTCCATCACATCATTCTCCTAATGATGTGATCTCGTTATCAATGACATCCAATGTCCATGGCCAGGAAACCATGACCATCTATTGATCAACGAGCTAGTCAACTAGAGGCTTACTAGGGACATGTTGTGGTCTATGTATTCACACATGTATTACGGTTTCCGGTTAATACAATTATAGCATGAACAATAGACAATTATCATGAACAAGGAAATACAATAATAACCATTTTATTATTGCCTCTAGGGCATATTTCCAACAATTCAACGCCTGGAGGTGCGTGGGGATTCGAACCTTGCAATATCCCAAATAAATGGAGACTTCGATGCCAAGGATCCGAAGATGGCGGCCTATCGAAACGCTGTCCTAAAGATGTCAGCTCAGTTCGAGGGGCTCGAATTTCACCATGTGGCTCGAGGAAACAATCAAGCGGCGGATATCCTCGTCCGCATCGGCACAAAACGCGATGCAGTCCCCCAACATCTTTTTGGAGAGGTTGTTTAAGCCATCCGTAGTATGGGAAGGGGACACCGGTATCAATAGTCCGGACCCGGCCAAAATGCCCGATACCGAACACTCTGACATAATCTGAGACTCTGCCACCGAAATAACACCTTCAGCCCATGTAATAATGGCCATCATTGCCCCGTGGACAGAACCATTCCTGGCCTACCTAACTAGGCAGGAACTCCCCGAGGACCAAAATGAGGCACGCTGCATAGTGCGGCGATCTAAAGCCTACAGGGTCCACGAGGGAGAGCCGTATAAAAAAAGCACTACCGGAGTCCTTCAAAGGTGCATCTCCGAAGAGGAAGGGCGGAAGCTTTTGGCAGAAATTCACGCCGAACTCGGCGGCCACCACGCCGCAGCCCGGGCCCTCGTAAGCCAGGCCTTCCGTACAAGGTTTTATTGGCCGACGGCCCGGGCAGACGCACAGGACTTGGTCCAACGCTGCGCCGGTTGCCAGCTTTTTGCAAACCAAAGCCACATGCCACCCACCGCCCTCCAAATAATCCCCATCACCTGTCCCTTCGCGGTCTGGGGGCTTGACATGGTCGGACCCCTTAAGGGGGGAACCCATAAGAAAAGTACTTACTGGTCATGGTGGATAAATTCACCAAATGGGTAGAAGCCAAACCTGTTAAAACAGCCGAATCCGGACCGGTGATAGACTTCATATCCGGGGTTGTACACCGTTAGGGCATCCCCCACAACATCATCACTGACAATGGCACGAACTTCACGGCCGACGAGGTAAAACTCTGGTGCAGCAACATGGGCATCAAGCTCGATTATGCTTCCGTCTATCACCCACAAACCAACGGCCAAGTTGAGCGAGCAAATGGTCTTATCATGAGAGGCCTTAAAGCCAGATTAGTGCGGTCCTTAACGGAGTCTAACACGCACTGGGTAGAGGAGCTCAACTCCGTACTCTGGTGGCTGCGGACCACGCCGAATCGTAGTACCGGATATACACCCTTCTTTATAGTGTACGACGCAGAGGCAGTTCTACCCTGCGACATAATTCATGACTCACCTCGAGTGCGCATGTACGAAGAAAGAGAAGCCGAGCTCGATCGGCAGGATAGTCTGGACACCCTGGAGGAGGAGTGCGATGTGGCAAAAGCCTGTTCCGCATTCTATCAGCAACAGGCTCGCAGATACCAAAGCAGAGAAGTACGGGCCAAAACTTATAACGTTGGTGACTTAGTACTACGCCTGGCGGAGAAGAAAAAGACCACGCTCGAGCCCAAATGGGAAGGTCCCTTCATTATTGACCAAGTTCTGACCGGTGGAGCGTACCGTCTGCGGGATGCATCGAATAATCGACTTGAGCCGAACCCATGGAACGTAGCCAGGCTCCGAAGATTCTACGCCTAGAGCCGGACTCTATGTTCGTCTCTGTCCGTGTCAAAACCGGCGGATCTCGGGTAGGGGGTCCCGAACTGTGCGTCTAGGCCGGATGGTAACAGGAGGCAGGGGACACGATGCTTCAACCAGGTTCGGGCCCTCTTGATGGAGGTAAACCCTACATCCTGCTTGATTAATATTGATGATATGGGTAGTACAAGAGTAGATCTACCACGAGATCAGATAGGCTAAACCCTAGAAGCTAGCCTATGGTATGATTGTTGTTCGTCCTACGGACTAAAACTCTCCAGTTTATATAGACACCGGAGAGGGCTAGGGTTACACAGAGTCAGTTACAATGGTAGGAGATCTACATATCCGTATCGCCAAGCATGCCTTCCACGCCAAGGAAAGTCCCTTCCGGACACGGGACGAAGTCTTCAATCTTGTATCTTCATAGTCCAGGAGTCCGGCCGAAGGTATAGTCTGGCTATCCGGACACCCCATAATCCAGGACTCCCTCAGTAGCCCCCGAACCAGGCTTGAATGACGACGAGTCCGGCGCGCAAATTGTCTTCGGCATTGCAAGGCGGGTTCTTCTCCAAATTCCGTGTACCTATTGAACAGTGTCCGGTTTCTTGTAAATGTAGTGCTCCTTGGCTTCTACGCCCAATAATGGCCGTTTTCCACGTGTCAAATGAATACAAAAAGTCAGGGTGTTTTTTATGTTTACACCCCTAGCCACGTGAATGAGCCGCCTATTTAAGGGGGCAAGGATTTAGATCCAAACTACACCTTCTCCCTTCCGCGAGTATTCATCAGAGCGTATCCGACAGAGGTCCATTCCATCATGGCCGGCCGCCGCAGCTCCTCCTCTCGCCCTTCCAGCCCTCAACCTGGAGATTGGAAGAGGTGCTCCATCCCGCACAGCGAGCTAGTGACGCTCCAGACCAAGGGATTTCTCCCCCCAGCCTATATGGTCTCGGTTCGAGCCGGACTTGCCACCTATAATGGCGGAGAGCAAGCGGAGAGCGCCCCCAATCCCTCCAAAGGAGAGCGGGTATGCCTTGCCCCTTACTTAATAAGAGGGCTCGGATTTCCAATTCATCCGTTTCTCCGGGGGCTTCTGGAGTTCTATGGCCTCCGGCTGCACAACCTCACGCCTGCCTCCATATTGCATATCGCGGGCTTCGTAGCCCTTTGCGAGCTGTTCTTGGGCTGCGAGGCTCATTTCGCGCTGTGGAAAAGGCTATTCTGCCTTGTGCCCCACTCTAAGGATGGGTCAATATATCAGGTGGGCGGAGCCGAAGTGTGGCGCATCGCCGGGACCGGATATCTATCCGGAACCCCAAAGAAGGCGTCCGAGGACTGGCCTTCGGAATGGTTTTATATAGAGGACGTCCCACTGCCGGATCCTATCCGGATCGGCCTCCCTGAGTTCGACAGTGTTCCCCTAAAGAAGCGCCTAAGCTGGCGTCCACGGAGCCCTCAGAGGGAAAGTGACAGGGATGTTATTTACTTGATGGGCCGGATAAGGTTGTTAGCTCATTCCGGACTGACCATGATCGGGGTCATGGCCGCATGCATCATGCGAGGGGTGCAGCCGCTTCAGTATAGAGGCCGCCCCATGTGGGACTTCAATGGGGAGGACGACGCCACCCGCTATGGTCGTAAGGGGCCTGATTCGGCTGCCGCTCTAATAAAGACCTTGTCCGCTTTGTACAAGGGAGAAGAGGAGGAATTTCTCCGCGTCAACCCACAGGGTGGATTTTCTATGTACAATCCCCCAAGTTGGGTAAGTGGACACTTTTACATGCCCATCCGTTTTATATTCCCATTGTTAAATTTTCAGTCTAACGACTTCAACGCAGGAACTGCGCTAGGCTGTTAAAGAAATAAACAGCCCTCCTCCACAACCCGAGGATCCGGGACGGTCCCTCGACCCGGCCTCTCAAGAGGATCCGGACTTATCTGTGGAGCTGATTAATGGAGTGTTTCATCAATTGAGCAAGGACAACGCCTTGGTGGCCATTATGGCTGATTATCCAGGGCTACTCCCAGCCTCACAGGTAACTGAGACCGGAGTCCCAGCACTTTGAAAACGGATCTGTCCTCGTGTGTTTTCGATTGCTGTATGACAACCGTGTTTTGCAGGGGAGGTCCTTGAGACGGGAGGCCGAGCCTGCGGCGACTAGCCAGCGAGGGGCGGCAAGGCCCCGCGAGCTAAAAAGAAGTGCAGTCCGGACTGAGGCACCGACGCAAAGGTATAGCGTGCCACCTTATTCCCAGGTGTTATTCCTTCGAGCCATATTAACGATCGTGCTCTCTTCAGGACGAAGAGACCTCGCCGAACTATATCCGGAGAGGCTGCCAATCGCGCCTCCACCAGCCAGGCTCCAAAGCTTGATCCGGAAGCGGAGGCGAACACGAGGCGCGCACCGGACGCTCCTCCGACGGAGGATGCGGACAGGCTGTCTGCCACCAATTCCGAGGTGGAGAGTGCCATGAACCACAGGCGTCGCCGGACAGTTCTTCGCGACGCTTTTTTCTCCCAAGAGGCATTGGATGCCTTCAATTCGGGAGACGCGTACCTCCGTGCCGCTCAAAATGGTCTTGCCAGAGCAACGGAGCAGTATGTGAAATACATACGGGTAAGAAATTTTTGGTAATTATATATATGTACCAGTAGCCCCCGAGACTTGAAACAGTTAGAATAATTGATTTAAGGATCATTTGTTATGCAGGTTCTTATAGAAAAGAATACCCTGCTATCCCAGGAGCTGGAAGAGTGCAAAGCCCAACTTGAGGCCGCACTAGCCGCGGCAAGGGAGCCCAAGGAGACCCCCTCTGGTAATATACGCTTCGAAAGATAAGTATTTTGCGAAGTGCGGCGTGGGTGCAAATCTGACAAATGAAATTGCAGATGGCGCCGGATTAAATCCGGAAGTGCAACAACTCCGACGCCAGCTGAAGGCTATTGAGAGCGTGCTGACAAAGGTGTGGCGGGAGAAGAATGATCTCCAAGATGCCAACACCAAGCTGGGCGTTGAACTGAAGGACGTTCGTGCCCAGCTGTTGGACTCCGTGAAGGAGAATCAGCGGCTTCGACGCGACATATATAGTAAGTGCTTAAACGAACTTTGAAAAAAGAGTTCGGCGAGGAAGTCGACTAACAGAGTAATGTCTGTAGGTATGCTAACAGGTCGTCCTGTAGAGGAAATGCCCGGTTCTACGGGTGACCTTCTTCCCGAGCTCTCACAACTGCACGAGCGAGTTCGGCAGGTGATGCAAGGCGTCGCCCAGGCTTTGTGGCCATCCGTCTCCATGCCCGAAGGCCTTGGAGAGCTTGTAGAGAAGCTGAAGGGAGCGCGGTGGCGCTTCCGATTGTGGAAGATGTCGGCCTGCCGTCAAGGCACCAGGGAGGCCTGGGCCATGGTGAAGAAGCGGTACACGAAGGCTGACCCAAACCACATGGCCGAGGTCAGACCCGTAGGGCCCGATGGGAAGGAGATCCCTGTGAGCTTAGTATACGGCCAAGTAGAGTTGGCCGCAAAGTATTCCCAATAGGACTGTAAACTAGACAACCTGTTAGATGGTATTGAAGAGGAATACAATCAGTCAGATTGACTATGTAATTTTAATTGACATGTGTAATGCCTTCTAGTCGGATTGTAGATCGTTTGTCATGGCCGACCTTTTCGCTTCAACCTCGGGACCTGACGGTCCGGAGTGTGTCCGAATACCCTTGCGGTTATATAAGAACCGGGGTATGCATGGAGACCAGGCGTAGGGGTCATTAGTGCTTGAACAGACAAGTGCCCAACTAGTTGTGTTATATTACATGGTTAGTAAGAAACATCTTCCAGGGAGAATAGTTCTGTTAGGGGTTCCTTTCCCTGGGAGGCATGCCCTAAAGTGCATGTCCATTCTGCGAAAAGAGGCGCAGGAAAAACAACTGGGGGCATATAGATAAAAAAATATCATCTTTAGTTCACCGACCGAATATTCCCTTAAGAACGCTAGCTTTTGGCTTCACCCAGTCTGAGCTACACATCCGGCAGACCCGGCAGTAACAATCGCAGAGGTGCTCCCTTTACCTCCTAGCCGAACAATCGGGAACGTAGGGGTAAGCACAGGAGCCAGGCAACCCAGCTTGGCCAAAACATAAGTCATATCGATGCATATCATGGCGAATAAAAGGTACATGCGGAAGTGTGACACATGTGTTGGGCATGAAGCCCGTATAAATAAGCTTCTGTTTAAAGAAGCCCCCAGGTTTAATGAGCGCGGATAGCGCGTCATTTTATGAGCCTTTTGAAGGCTATAAGAGAGAGAGAGGAGAAGGAGAGAAATGTAAGATAGAAAGTATGTAAAAAATGGACAGAGGAAGGAGACAAACACAGAGTCCGGCGCTAGGCATAGAATCTTCGGAGACGGGTTGCGTTCCATGGGTTCGGCTCGAGTCGGTTATCCGATGCATCTCGCAGGCGGTACGCTCCACCAGTCAGGACTTGGTCAATTATGAAGGGACCTTCCCACTTGGGCTTGACTTTTTCCTTTTTCTTGTCCGGCAGGCGTAGAACTAATTCGCCAACGTTGTAATTTTTGGCCCGTACTTCTCTGCTTTGGTATGTTCGAGCCTGCTGTTGATAGAATGCGGAACGGGCTTTTGCCACGTCTCGCTCTTCCTCCAAGGCGTCCAAACTGTCCTGCCGTTCAAGCTCGGCTTCTCTTTCTTCGTACATGCGCACTCGAGGTGAGTCATGAATTATGTCGCAGGGCAAAACTGCCTGTGCGCCGTACACCATGAAGAATGGTGTGTATCCGGTGGTGCGATTCGGCGTGGTCCGTAGCCCCCGGAGTACGGAGTCGAGCTCCTCTACCCAGTGCGTATTAGATTCCTTGAGGGACCGCACTAATCTGGGTTTGATGCCGCTCATGATAAGACCATTTGCACGTTCGACCTGGCCGTTGGTTTGTGGGTGATAGACGGAAGCATAATCGAGCTTGATGCCCATGTTTTTGCACCAGAGTTTTACCTCATCGGCCGTAAAGTTCGTGACGTTATCAGTGATGATGCTGTGGGGGACGCCGTAACGGTGTACAACCCCGGATATAAAGTCTATCACCGGTCCGGATTCGGCCGTCTTAACAGCCTTGGATTCTATCCATTTGGTGAACTTATCCACCATGAACAGTAAGTATTTTTTCTTGTGGGTTTCGCCTTTAAGGTGTCCAACCATGTCAAGCCCCCAGACCGTGAAGGGCCAGGTGATGGGGATAGTTTGGAGGGCGGTGGGTGGCATATGGCTTTGGTTTGCAAAAAGCTGGCAACCGACGCATCGTTGGACTATGTCCTGGGCGTCTGCCCGAGCCGTCGGCCAATAAAAGCCTGTACGGAAGGCCTTGTTTACAAGGGACCGAGCCGCAGCGTGATGTCCACCGAGTCCGGCATGAATTTCAGCCAGGAGGTTCCGCCCTTCCTCTTCGGAGATGCACCTTTGAAGGACTCCAGTAGTGCTTTTCTTATAAAGCTCTCCCTCATGGACTTTATAGGCTTTAGATCGCCGCACTATGCAGCGTGCCTCATTTTGGTCCTCAGGGAGTTCCTGCCTGGTAAGGTAGGCGAGGAATGGTTCTATCCATGGGGCGATGACGGCCATTATTACGTGGGCTGAAAGTGTTATTTCATTGGTAGAGCCACCAATTATGTCAGAGTGTTCGGTGTCGGGCAGTGCGGTTGGGTCCGGGCTGTTATTGCCAGGTTCCCCTTCCCATACTACGGACGACTTGAACAGCCTTTCCAAGAAGATGTTGGGGGGACTACATCGCGTTTTGCACCGATGCGTGCCAGGACATCTGCCGCCTGATTATTTTCCCGGGCTATATGGTGAAATTCGAGGCCTTCGAACCGAGTTGACATTTTTAGGACGGTGTTGCGATAAGCTGCCATTTTTTGGATCCTTGGTATCAAAGTCTCCATTTATTTGGGATATATTGCGAGGTTCAAGTCCCCGCGCACCTCTAGCCATTGAATGCCCATGGATACTGCCATCCGGAGACCATGTAAAAAGGCCTCATATTCGGCTGCGTTGTTGGAGTCTGTGTACATTATCTAGAGTACATATTGAACTGTGTCTCCTGTGGGGGACGTCAAAACGACGCCAGCCCCTACACCGGCCAACATTTTGGAGCCGTCGAAGTGCATGACCCAGTTTGAATATGTGTCGTACTCTTTAGGGAGTTCGGCCTCCGTCCATTCTGCGACGAAGTCGGCCAAAACTTGCGACTTGATAGCTCGCCGTGGCTTGTAAGTTATGTCAAACGGGAGGAGCTCAATGGCCCATTTTGCAATCCAGCCCGTCGCGTCGCGGTTGTTTATAATATCGTTAAGTGGCACTTCCGAGGCTACTGTTATTGAACACTCTTGAAAGTAGTGTCGCAGCTTCCGGGATGCCATAAATACCGCGTACGCAATCTTTTGATAATGCGGGTACCGTGACTTGCACGGAGTAAGGACAGTGGACACATAATAGACCGGCTTTTAAAGGGGGAATTTGTGTCCGTCCGTTTCTCGTTCGACGACAAGCACTACACTTACGACCTGATGGGTTGCTGCAATGTATAATAGCATTGGTTCGCCAATGTTTGGCGCGGCTAGGACTGGGTTTGTTGACAAGATGGCTTTTATTTCGTCGAGTCCGGCTATGGCTGCATCCATCCGCTCGAAGTGTTCGGTGCGCCGAAGGAGGCGGTAAAGGGGTAGGGCCTTTTCTCTTAAGCGGGAGATAAAGCAGCTTAGAGCCGCCATGCATCCGGTTAATTTTTGTATTTGTTTGAGATCCTTCGGGATATCCAATTGTGACAGAGCTCGGACCTTGGCTGGATTTGCTTCAATGCCTCTACCGGATACAATGAAGCCCAAGAGCTTTCTGGCTGGAACGTCGAAAACGCATTTTTCCGGGTTGAGCTTGATGTCGTATGTTCGGAGGTTATCGAATGTTAGCCTCAAGTCGTCTACTAGAGATTCGACATGTCTTGTTTTAACGACCACATCATCTACGTATGCCTCCACTGTTTTGCCGATCTGGTTTGCCAGACATGTCTGAATCATGCGCTGATATGTTGCGTCGGCGTTTTTGAGCCCAAAGGGCATTGTGTTGAAGCAGAATGGGCCGTATGGTGTGATGAATGCCGCTGTGGCTTGGTATGACTCTGCCATCTTTATTTGATGGTAGCTGGAGTATGCGTCGAGGAAACACAACGAATCGTGTCCTGCGGTAGCATCGATAATTTGATCGATGCGGGGGAGAGGGAAGGGATCCTTTGGGCAAGCCTTGTTAAGGTCTTTGAAATCAACGCACAGGCGCCAGGATTTGTCCCTCTTTGGTACTATCACCAGGTTTGCTAGCCAGTCCGGATGTTTTATATCTTTGATGAATCCGGCCTCCAATAGCTTGGCTAGTTCCTCTCCCATGGCCTGTCTCTTAGGTTCGGAAAAACACCGAAGAGCCTGTTTGACTGGCTTGAATCCTTTTAGGATATTTAAGCTGTGTTCGGCCAGCCTGCGTGGGATTCATGGCATGTCTGAAGGGTGCCAGGCAAAAATGTCCCAGTTTTCTCGTAGGAACTCTCGCAGTGCGGCGTCTACATCAGGGTTTAACTGTGCCCCGATGGAAGCTGTTTTATTGGGGTCCGTTAGATGGACCTGGAATTTCACTATTTCGTTCGCCGGTTTAAAGGAGGTGGACTTGGATCTTTTATCGAGTATCACATCGTCCCTATTCACCATGGAGCGCAGCGCAGTCAGTTCCTCAGCCGCTAGGGCTTCGGATAGCGCCTCGAGGGCCAGTGCGGCTGTCTTGTTTTCGGCGCGGAGTGCTATGTCCGGATCACTAACGAGAGTGATGATTCCATTAGGCCCGGGCATCTTGAGCTTCATGTACCCGTAATGGGGTATTGCTTGGAAGACTGTAAACGCTTCCCGCCCTAGCAGAGCGTGATATCCGCTACTGAACGGGGCCACCTAGAACGTGACCTCTTCGGACCTGTAATTATCCGGCGTGCCGAACACCACGTCTAGTGTGATTTTTCCTGTACAGCGCGCTTCCCGACTGGGGATTATTCCTAAAGGTTGTGCTGCTTCGCTTAATGCAGTTCCAGTCTATTTCCATTTTTTGAAGGGTTTCCTCATAAATGAGGTTCAATCCACTGCCGCCACCCATGAGTACCTTAGTAAGACGAAATCCGTCCACTATTGGACCGAGGACCAATGCGGCTGGTGCTCGGGCTGTTCGGAATTTAGGTTCATCACTGGCGTTAAAGTAATAGCCGTGTCACTCCATGGGTTTATTGTTTCTACTTGGTAGACTTCGGCAAGGCCGCGGAGTGTCCTTTTCGCATATTATTTGATGCGGAAGTCTTGAAGACTGTTAATACCGTACTGGTTTCTCTGGGGTGGCTTTCTGTGGCTTCTAGAATTAGAAGATCTTCGCCAATTTTTGCCACCTGCCGGAGTATCCAACATGCTCTAAGGCTATGAGTTGGTGTGGCGCCCTCTGCACTGTGAATTTTACAGGGTCCATCAAGCCATCCTTCCAGTACGGTTCCGTGCCCTGTAAAGGGCTTTTGCTTTTTGGTATTGAACCCGGGTGTCTGACGATGATGCACCCTTTTATTTCGGACCGGGTTTGTATTCAAGTCCGGATTGTCCCAAAATTTTGTTTCGGTTTTCCAGGCGCTTTCCATCGCATAGTACTTTCGTACTATGGACGCCAAGTCAGCAAAGCGTGTAATATCATGGCGACTTATGGCGTTGAGGATTCCCTTGTCCGTGCAATTATTACAGAAGAATGAAATTGCGTCTTCCTCGCGGCAGTCCTTTATCCTGTTCATAACCAGGAGGAATCTGGCCCAGTAATGATGTACTGTTTCTTCGGGCTCTTGCCTAATTTGGGATAGATCGCTTATGTACGGGTGGGTGGGCGGAATCAAATCTGAAACCTCACTCAATCTGAGACCCAGGGGCCGAGGAGTTTCCGAACTCGGAAGTTTGGATTCTTGGATGCTCTCCAATGAATCTAGCCCATCACCTGACTTTAAGTTCAGGTCTTGAGTGATGTCCTCCCCTCCGCGGGTATCCGACTTGGAGGGATCGGGAATTCGGACATATCTAGTCCTTAAGAAAGATGATGGGTCGCCGCACTGTCCCTCTACCACGGCAATGTGATGGGTGACCTGGGGGAGTTAATCTCTCTCAAATCGGGTTTAGACCTAATCTGGTCGTAATCCGTAGCAACTCCCAAAGCGGCGAAGCGATCCAAGAGCTCATTTAGGGAAGAGAGCTCCATTGGATCTAGCTGCTCAGCGAATTCCGAGCTGATGTGAAGATTGCTTTTGATGACCCGAGAGGTCATCGTTGGCGCAGCAGCCGAACGGGTGGTCATAAGGAAACCACCTAGCCTGAGAGTCTGGCCGACAACCAAAGCTCCCTTAGCAATCGTGCCGTCTTTAAAGACGGGATGAGGCATCCTTCCTGATGGTGACGGCACAGAGGAACTCTCAATGAAAGCACCAATTTCGGTGTCAAAACCGGCGGATCTCGGGTAGGGGGTCCCGAACTGTGCGTCTAGGCCGGATGGTAACAGGAGGCAGGGGACACGATGTTTTACCCAGGTTCGGGCCCTCTTGATGGAGGTAAAACCCTACGTCTTGCTTGATTAATATTGATGATATGGGTAGTACAAGAGTAGATCTACCACGAGATCAGAGAGGCTAAACCCTAGAAGCTAGCCTATGGTATGATTGTTGTTCGTCCTATAGACTAAAACTCTCCGGTTTATATAGACACCGGAGAGGACTAGGGTTACACAGATTCGGTTACAATGGTAGGAGATCTACATATCCGTATCGCCAAGCTTGCCTTCCACGCCAAGGAAAGTCCCTTCCGGACACGGGACGAAGTCTTCAATCTTGTATCTTCATAGTCCAGGAGTCCGGCCAAAGGTATAGTCCGGCTATCCAGATACCCCCTAATCCAGGACTCCCTCAGTCTCCTTCCTCTGTCCATTTTTGAATATATATTATCTGTCTTTTTTCTCTTTCTTTCTTTTATTCTTTCTCAAGGCCTTCAAGGGCCAACTTGTGCCTCGCTCGCACACTATAGATGCGCTAACCGCGCTCATTTTACCTGGGGGCTTCTTACACGGAAGCTTAACTATCTATCTGGGCTTCATGCCCAGCACCTGTGTTATTCTTCCGCATGTACCTTTTCTTCGACATTATATGCATCGATATGACTTAAGTTTTGGCCAAGCTGGGTTGCCTGGATCTTGTATTTATGCCCTACGTTCCCGTTAATTCGGCTAGGGCATAAGGGGAGCACCTCTGCGATTGTTACTGCCGGGTCAGTCGGATGTGTACCTCAGACTGGGTGAAGCCGAAAGCTAGTGTTCTTAAGAGAATATTCGGTCGATGAACAAAAGATGATTTTTTTTATTTTCCATATGTGCCCCCAGATGTTTTTCCTGCGTTTCCTCTCGCAGTCCGGACATGCACTTTAGGGCATGCATACCTAGGGAAAGGAACCCTTAACTGAACTATTCTCCCTGGAAGATGTTTGTTACTACCCATGTAATATAACATAACTAGTTGGGCACTTGTCTGTTCAAGCACTAATGACCCCTACGCCTAGTCTCCACGCATACCCCGGTTCTTATATAACTGAGTGGGTATTCGGATACACTCCGGACTATCGGGTCCCGAGGTTGAAGCAAACATGTCCGCCATGACAAATGATCTACAATCCGGCTAGAAGGCATTATACATGTCACTTTAATTACATAGTCATGTAGACTGACTAAATTCCTCTTCTATACCATCCAACAGGCGGTCTAGCCTACAATCCTGTTGGGAATACTTTGCGGCTAATTCTACTTGCCCATAGACTAAGCTAACGGGGATCTCTTTCCCGTCGGGCCCCACACGTCCGACCTCGGCCATGTGATTTGGGTCAGCCTTGGTATACCGCGTCTTTACCATGGCCCAGGCTTCCCTAGCACCTTGACGGCAGGCAGATATCTTCCATAACTGGAAGCGCCGCCGTGCTTCCTTGAGCTTCTCCACAAGCTCTCCAGCGCCTTCTGGCATGGAGACGGATGGCCACAAGGCCTGGGCAATACCTTGCATCATCTGCCGAACTTGTTCGTGCAGTTGTGAGAGCTTGGATAGAAGATCACCCACAGACCCGGGCATCTCCTCCGCGGGACAACCTGTCAGCATACCTGCAGACATAACTCTGTTAGCCGGCTTCTCCGCTGTCCCCTTTATTAAGGGTTCGTTGAAGCACTTACTGAATATGCCGCGTCGAAGCCGCTTATTCTCCTTCTCGGAGTCCGCAAGCTGGGCTCGAACATCTTTTAGTTCCACACTAAGCTTGGTATTGGTGTCTTGGAGATTTTTTTCTCCCGCCCGACCTGAGTCAGCACGCGTTCGCCAGCATTTAGCTGTCGTACAGCATGCCACTCCTCCGGATTCTCTCCGGATTCATCTGCAACATCTATTATTAGATCTACAACCATGCTGCACGCTATATGGTACCTATCATTCTTTGAAAGAAATGTTACCAGCTGGGGACTTTTTAGGTTCCTTCAATGCGGCAACAGCGGCCCGAAGTTGGGTCTTGCATTACTCCAGCTCCTGTGACAGTCGACTATTCTTCTCTGTAAGAACCTGCACAATAAGATGATCCTTAAATCAGTTCTGCTAACTGTTTCAAGTCTCAGGGGCTACTGATACATATAATTGTCAGATTTGCTTACCCGTACATCCTTTACATACTGGTTTGTGGCTCTGGCTAGACCATTTTGACCAGCACGGAGGTACGCCTCTCCAGAATTGAAGGCATCAAATGCCTCTAGTGAGAAGCAAGCGTCGCGGAGTACGGCCCGACGACGCCTATGATTCATGGCGCTCTTCACTTCTGAATTTGTAGCGGATAGCCTATCCGCATCCTCTGTAGGGGGAGTATCCGGCGTCCGCCCCATGTCGGCTTCCGCCTCTATGTCCGGTCCTCGAGCCCGACTGGTGGAAGCATGATCGGCAGCCTCACCGGACATATTCCGGCGAGCGTTTTTTCTGTTAAAGAAACATGGACGTCATTACATTTCAAGAAAGACGACAACCACAGAGCGGGGTTTCTGTCATACCTCTGCGCCGGCGTCTCCGTCCTGACCGCCTTCCTTTTTGGCCTGCCCGGCCTCGGTGCCTCTTGTTGGCGAGTTGCTGCGGGTTCGGCATGGCGTCCCGAATGCCTTCCCTGTAAAAACACCATATGTATATGGTAGGTGAAGTGTCTAAAAGGGGATCCTAGTTTTTGGAGTTGGGATTTTTGGTTTTTCTTACGTGCGACGCAGGAAGCAGTCCGGGATAGTCGGCCGTAATGGCCTCCATGGCGTCATCACAACTTAATTGATAGAATTGCCGGTCTATCAGCTCCACGAATATGTCCGGATCTTCTTCAAGTCCGGGAACAAGGGCCCGGTCAGGGTCCTCTAGTTGTGGAGATGGGCTGCTGACCTCCCTTATGGCTTTTCACAGTTCCTGCCGCAAAATGGCAAGGTGAGTACTTACGACAAAGAATGCGGGAAGAATGGGAGTAAGGAGATATAACTCACCCAGCTTGGAGGGTTGTACATGGAGAATCCATCCCGTGGCTTGATGCGGATGAACTCCTCTTCCTCCCCCTTGAACAATTCGGGCAGAATTTTTGCTAAAGCGGCAGCGTTGTCCGGACCCTTATGCCCACAACGGGTGGCATCATCTTCCCCGTTAAAACACCACAGGGGGTGCCCTCGATATTGAAGTGGTTGCACTCCCCGCATTATGCATATTGACATAACCTCGATTACTGTCAATCCTGATTGAGCCAGCGCTTTAATCCGGTTCATCAGGTAAAGGACTTCTCCGTTGTCTTCCTCCTGGGGGGCTCCGTGGGCGCCAACTTCGGCGTTTCTTCAAAGGAGCATTGCTGAACTCAGGAAGACCCCGTCGAACAGGATCCGGAAGGGGGACGTCCTCCATATAAAACCATTCCGAAGGCCAGTCTTCGGACGTCTTCTTCGAAGTACCGAACAGGTATCCGGTTTCGGCGATGTGCCATATTTCGGCTCCGCCCACTTGATAAAGTGACCCCTCCTGTGTGCGAGGGACGAGGAAAAATAACCTTTTCCACAGCTCGAAATGAGCCTCGCAGCCCAGGAATAACTCGCAGAGGGCAACATAGCCGGCGATGTGTAAAATGGAAGCAGGGGTGAAATTATGCAGTTGGAGGCCGTAAAACTCCAAGAGCCCGCGGAGGAACGGATGAATTGGAAATCCGAGTCCCCTTAATAAGTAAGGAACAAGGCATAACCGCTCCCCCGTCGAGGGGCTGGGGAAGCTCTCCGCTTGCTCCCCAGCATTGTAGGTGGCTAGCCTGGCTCGGACGGGAACCATATACACTGGAGGGAGAAATCCCTTGGTCTACAGCTCGACTAATCGACTGTGTGGGATGGAACACCTCTCCCAATCACCGGTCTTAGGGCTACAGGGGCGGGAGGAGGAGCTGCGGAGGTCGGCCATGCTGGAGTGGATCTTTCAGAAGCGCGCTCCGATGAATTCTCGCTGGGGGAGGATGGTATGGATTGGATCTAAGAATCCCCATCCCTTTAATAGACAATTTATTTATCTGGCTAGGGGGCGAATGTAAAAATGTCCTGACTCCTCGTATTCACTCAACGTGTGGAAGATAGCCCTTATTGGGCGCCGAAGCCAAGAAGCCCAACATTTATGGTACCGGACACTACTTGACGAACGTTCGAAATTTGGAGAGGAACCCGCCTTGCAATGCCGAAGACAACACTGCGCGCCGGACTCATCGTCATTGAATCCTGGTTCAGGGGCTACTGAGGGAGTCCTGGATTAGGGGGTCTCTGGACAGCCGGACTATATTCTTTGGCCGGACCGTTGGACTATGAAGACACAAGATTGAAGACTTCGTCCCGTGTCCGGATGGGACTCTACTTGGCGTGGAAGGCAAGTTAGGCAATACAAATATGTATATCTCCTCCTTTGTAACCGACCTTGTGTAACCCTAGCCCCCTCCGGTGTCTATATAAACCGGAGGGTTTTAGGCCATAGGACAACATACAATCATACCATAGGCTAGCTTCTAGGGTTTAGCCTCTCCGATCGCGTGGTAGATCAACTCTTGTACTACTCATATTATCAAGAATAATCAAGCAGGACGTAGGGTTTTACCTCCATCAAGAGGGCCCGAACCTGGGTAAAACATCGCGTCCCCTGCCTCCTGTTACCATCCGCCTTACACGCACAGTTCGGGACCCCCTATCCGAGATCCGCCGGTTTTGACACCGACAACGGGGATCATAGAAAATACCTATGAAGATGATCTCTGCCGAGGACATCCCTGCTGCCGGCATGACTGAAGTAAGCCTTGGAGCAGCAGATCCTGTCACCAGCATTCAGTACAAGATGGACACAAACGACCGCATATTGTTCTATGAGGTCGGCTAGCGGGAATTCCTGAAGGGAAAGAGATGACGACTAATGGTTGACACAATAGTGGTCATCACGATAAGGAACGACAGGAATAACAACTTCTTTATGATGGTTGTTGTAGATCTTATTTAGAAATAAGGTCCAGTCAAATATCTCCAAGCCAATGAACTCTTAGTTACTTAGTTAAGATGCCTGTGATACTTTGATGTTGGTTTGTTAACTGAAACAAATTTGAAGTGTTACTAGTTGTTATGAAGAGTACTAATTAACTAATGAAATTGCATGCCTAAACTTACAATGCGTGCTTTATTTGCTTCTAGTATTCAATTTCTTATATTGGATTTATGCAAAGCGCAGCCATGGCAGCACAACTGGTGTCCTAGCTATAAATTTTTAATTCGCATGAATAAGCCTGCAGTGGCAACCGCTCTAATACACCCGCCATTGCAACATGAATAAATAGTGACGGGCAGGTAAGCCCTGCCTGCCACTAAAGAAACCAAAGAAGTGACGGGCAAGTACGCATGCCCGCCACTGCAAGGCTCTACCAGTGGCGGGAGGTTGGTAGTGCGCGCCCCTAAGAGCTAGGCCCGCCACTGCTGGCGTTTTTGCAACCCGCCACTGCTAGGTATTCTTGTAGTAGTGTACACTCATAATTGAAAGGAAAAATAAAAAAATGTACGTGTGTATATAATCTTTACCTAATATTAAAGGACGGAGCCTTTCATAGTTTTCCATACATCAACCCTTTTATATCCGTCGATTTTGTGTTAAACATAAAGATTGACAGCTGAAATTTAAAGGAATATCTTTTCTCTTCTCTCCTCTCTTTCCTATATTAATAAGGTAGCGTTCCTCGATCCGTCCTCCTCCTCGATCAAGTTTTTTCCTATCGAACGGATCGCTGCCCCGATCGATCTCATTCCTTTTTTTCACAGAACATATCACAGGAATCGATCGATTTTTCCAAGCTAACGATCGATCTCTTAATTTTTTTTACCGGCCCAGAGAAGCCCAAGCCAGTGTAGCGCGACGGGAGAGAAAGGCCAGTCGACCAGCCTATGTCTCTTTGTTTCACTTCATCCTAGGTCTGCACGTCGTACGTAAGTCGTGCCGATGCTCAATTGGTTTCTCTTCGGGTTTTCTGATTAAAAACGCTGATCCGGTTTCCTTTTTCTTTTGAGCTGCTGATCCGGTTTCCTGTTAAAAGGCCCAGCGGCAGCCCGACGCCCAACCCCCGACCCGATGGAGCAAAACCACTCTGTCTCTCTCTTCTAACCCTAGCCGCTCCAGCCGGCGGCAGCGCCAGGCGCAAGAGGACTATAACATGCTACAGCTCGACGGTGGCGCTGAGCGTAGACACCTTGACCGTGCTTCAGCTCGACGGTGGTGCTGAGCGTAGACACCTTGACTGCGCTCAATATCTTCCAGGGCGACGTGATGACGCTCCGACGCAAGCGCGAGATGGACTGCTAGGACGACTCCGGTTCCTGTCCGAACGGCTTGGCGCACTTGCGGCCCGAGGCACACGCTGACGGAGAGGACGAGGGCCTATTAGCTGTCGCCTCACCTCTATCGTTGTCCAGGCCCTGCTCCTGTACGCCGTCGGAAAATCCTGTGCTAATCGCCCCACCCCGGCCAACAGCGAGGATGAGGTGCTTCTCATGTATGCCTCTTCTCCACTGTGGTCAAGGGCGATGTGTTTTTGCACGTCATGGAGAATCCTGCTCTTATTGACAATCCATGCCCCACTTTTGTCGAATTCCTTAGATTTTGTGGTGGATGCATCCACGTTTTGTGGGTTCCTCTTCCATTGTTTCAGCTAATGATTCTTCTCGCCGTTGCTATCCAACGGGGGACATAGCTAAGCTACTTCATTATGTAGTTCATTTCACTGCAGTCAGTCAAAACCATTATGATGTTGTTCTTTTACTTGTACAAATGAACTGCTCATCAGTATGTTCAGTACGTCTAGCTACTGGTGTCTCAAGGATTAAGCCTAAATTGGTCCATAAGGTTAGGCCTGGTTCAAGGTAGATGAAGAGGCGGCCTGAAAGAGAGAAGCCCCAAGGAAAAAGGCTTTTGATCCGAAGGCACGGTTGAGCAAGTTGGACGAGATGCTGACAAAGACAAAATTCTATTCTGAACTTCTACTTGAAAAAAGGATCGGATCATGGATGTATGTTGGCTATGTCTCTCACTGTGTGCGGAACCAAATTTTGGTTATTTTCATCTTGTTTGTTAATATTGGTGGTGTTGTCTGATGGTTCAGCAAAAAATTGTTGAAGCTGAAGATGAAGAGGTATACCTGTGGAAGAGCAAAAGAAATGACATGGTAGCAATATTCCAAAACCATGCGTGAAGAAATTGGTTCTAGAGATATATAAGAATTACTTGCTAGCATTGGGAGCTTAATTATCCTCGATGCGACTAGTCCATCCGAGCATGCAAAGGTATCATGCATGTGCCCACAATCCGTATTTATTTTCATAGAAATTGTGTTCATATATCATACTGTAGAAAGATCCGAATTAGGCCATTACTTTCCCTTAGTTGTGTCCACACAAACATAGTTTAGAACTTGCTCATGTTTCCATGATTTTGTTTATCCAGAGCTGATTTGAGATTTGCGATTGAAGAACAAAAGACATCTTGAGGCATCAGGACAGATTTTGAAATTCGAATTGCCTTGGCATAATCAGTGTGCTGAGTGTGTCGACGATGTTGATAGTTGGGATATGGAGGTAACTCTGCTCGGCACCATCTGAAATCCTAACACTGGTAGAATTAATTACTCTAATTATCCCTTGGCCCCCCTTTTAAAAATGTATGAGGAGAAGGACGATGTGCAGGGCAACCATATTTGTAGGAAAAGAGTGCCTTCTCACCGGTGAGGCTGTTCTACATGGACCACTTTGTTTGGATCTAAGTCTTCTGCCTACTGTGTAGCACATGCTCAGTTCATTACCGACTTCCTCGGCATATACAAGTTCTGCCTGGCTTACTAACTGGAGCTGTAGGCTATGGAAGCCAGTCATGTCTGAAATCTAAACCAATTGTCCAGTAATGCTTAGGTGATCACAATGGGAATTCAGGATTGAGAAAATGATGCGCTATCAATATAATCATTACATCCAGTGTGGATTTAAATAAACAATTTTTGTTAAGATTAGCTAATCTTAGCTCTTAAATCTCTCACTCTCTCTTTCACAGACAACTCTTCTGAATCATATTTTAACATCGCAACATGGGAAGAGGATTGTTGTTCATTCATCCTTTACCGAAAACATTGTGGTGGTGAATACTTGTTGTTGTGCTGTACTATCCGAGGGGGCTCTTGTAGAAATCCTTCTGAAGTTGGTGAAGCAAAAGGGAGACAAGTTTGATCATATATTTATTGAGACAACAGATAAATCTCATTAATTAATCTTAAGACGTGTGAAGTTATAATGTCTAACAGAACCAATGACACAGTCAAGGCCTTGCAAAAACCTGGTCCTATTATTAAGTTTTTTTGTTTTGATGAATTGGTCTTGTGTATGTGAAACTTCATGCCGCGGTTACTCTGGCTGATTGATAAGCATGCCATGAAACATTTGAATTGAAGTTAAAGGAAGGTAGGTTGTGAATAGGCAGTAGAGCAACTTGCTTATGCAGACCAAATTATATTGAACAAGCTATTTTGTCACTCTATAGAACTATATACAAGTCTCTGATGCAAAAAAAGGTGTTATTTAAGCACATATTTTTTTCTGGATTTTAGTCTGTACGAAAACAACATAAAAAGTGCCTCTACATGTGGTTGGCTGGTTGCTGGCATTATGGCCCTCCGATCACCATCTCTTGCATTTGACATCATATATTTTAATCTTTTAGGATCACTGGCATATTTTCTATGATTGGTTTTATCTGGCTTCAAACTGGTGTTGGCCAGCAACGAGTCAGGGGGTTCAGCAGGACATCCTTGCAGGAGCAGTGGAGTAGAGCTTGCTATCGGCCATTATGAGCATCGTTGCAGCAGGAAGTGTTCATGCAGTTGAGTTACGTGCATAGAGGTGCTACTGCATTGCTGGATTCGATTAGAGAATACTACACTAGGAGCGGCGTTTGACCACAACTATTGTGCACTTGGAATGCAAGCCAGATCGCCTTGACATGGGATGCTGTTGTAAGGTCATGGTGTTGCACCTCAGCAAATCCAAGTATTTATTGTTGAACATTGCTGCTTCATCTGTTTATATTCTCATTTAACTAATATATTTACTAACCTTTTGAATGTTTTCCTACTTTTTTAGTTTTTGGAGCTTTGTGGTGAAGGAAAGATGAATTTAGAAAAGTTCAATTTAGAATTAGTGTATTGTCTTCCCCACGAGAAAGAAGAGAGAGAATTGATGCAGTGTCTCACACCTATTATACTTTTGTCTATTACACTCACTAAATATATACATTGCCGGGACATGGTCGTATGGATGATTCACATCTTTTGGTAAAGGCATGTTAATTCATTGAAAAAATACTACGCACCAATGACTATGAGCGTGGATGTCCGCTCCTGAATTTTGAGGACCACTTTAGGACGTGATCATTAGTGTTGCTTCACACCTGCTTGACATAGCGTAACCTTGATGGTTACTAATTTGAAAGTCGAGCTTAAGCAATGTTAAGTGGACTTCATGGAATTATTAATAAGAAAACTAGATAGTCGTTTTTTTGCGGGAAAAAAACTACATAATCTGATGTGTGTATGTTGATAGATTATTATCATTTTCCCGTTGCAACCCACGGGCATGTTTCCTAGTAGAATACAATGCAAGTGAACATTTTTAATGGTTTTATTTATGAGTTGCATGAAACACAAGTTAATCATTTTGTAATAATGCTGCTATTATTTGTTATCCTACAATCTAGAGGTAATCCTATAATCTGTCTCCGAAGTATGCTCCTGGGTGTTTTGCGTGGTACGAAAATTTTCTTTTGCAAGTCTTGCATGTCGCATAGCCCAACAATGGTATCGGGTCCTTCGTTGCTGGCTTTAGATTTGGTTTAGGTGCATACATGATATGCAGGAGGTGGGAGACGTGATCTAATGTCATTCTTGATGGTCGATTCTTTGTGATAGATTAGTTTTGTGTTGGCTCGATGTTATGGGCTGCACTCGGGGAGTGATACGTCTCAAACGTATTTACTTTTTAAAACACTTTTGTTGTTGTTTGCTATTTCTTAAGCTTGCGTTGGTTTTTCCCTTGAAGCAAAAAGGATGATGCAGCAAAGTAGAGATAAATATTTCCCTAAGTTAAGAACCAAGGAGGAACACACAAGTCTCCAATAAGTGCACCTACACAAACAAACAATACGTGCACCCAACGCAATAAAGAGGTTGTCAATCTCTTCATGGTTACTTGCAAGGATGAGATCTGATAGTTATAAATATAAAAGATAGGTAAACATGCAAAATAAAATAAAAGTAAATAAATTGCAGCAAGGTATTTTTTATGTTTTTGGTTTTGAAGATCTGAAAATAATATGATAAAAGATAGACCCGGTGGCCATAGTTTTCACTACAGGCTTCTCTCTTGAAAGAAAGCATATAGTTGATAAACATATTACTGTTGAGAAATTGATAGAAAAGCACATAGTTATGAACATGTCCAAAGCAATGATCATGTATATAGCCATCACGTCCGAGACAAGTAGACTGACTCCTGCCTGCATCTACTACTATTACTCCACACATCGACCGCTATGCATCATGCATCTAGTATATTAAGTTAACAAGAACGCAGTAACGCTTTAAGCAAGATAACATGATGTAGAGGGATAGATCCAATCAATATGAATAAACCTCATCTTTTTATCCTTAATGACGACAATATAAATACGTGTCATGTCTCGTTCTGTCATTGGGATTGAGCACCGCAAGATTGAACCCATTACAAAGCACCTCTCCCATTGCAAGAAAGATCAATCTAGTTGGCCAAGCCAAATCAACAGATCAGATAGACATACAAAGCTATATAAATCATGCATAAAAGAGTTCAGAGAAGACTCAAATACTATTCATAGATAATCTGATCAGAAACCCACAATTCATCGGATCTCATCAAACACACCGCAAAAGAAGATTATTTCGAATAGATATCCAAGAACACTATATTGAAGATCAAAGACAACACTACAAAAAAAGACTCATCTGTGACATTTAGGGCCAAAAGAATTTTTTTTATGTCATACTTATGACACTTCTATGACGAAAATTGTGACAAACCCGGTATCATCATAGATGTGGTGGGGTCCTACTTCTATGAAAAAATCATGACAGAAAATGGGCTTTCGTCCTAGGCGGGCCGGAGACGCAGCTGCATGACATTCTTTAGGCCGTCCGTGACGGAAAAAACCGTAGTAGAAGCGAGGGAAAGGAAAATATCGGGGAGTTCCCGGTTACGGTGGGTGGTCTGGGGCTGAGCGATGCGCGTTTCTCTTGTACGTACGCGCGTGTGTGCGAGACGTTGGGGTCTAACTGAACCTGAGCGAGGCGTTGGGCTCTAACTGAACCTGAGCGATTGCACTGCAGGCTACGCGTTACTGAACCCGAGTGATCGATCGATCCCTTGCTGTTAACAGAATCCGAGTGTGATTCCTTCGCTACTGCTGCTCACTGAAGCCGATCGATGCTGCCTCTGGATGAACAGTGAGCGTTGTTGAGGGGGTTTGGATGAACAGTTTCCGGTGGGTGGTTGGATGAACATGACCCCATGGTAGTAGAGGCCGTTGCCACTGGATGAACAGTACCTCGATCGATCGAGCCGGTGGATGGACATGACCCCATGGAGGGCTGGATGAAAACAGGACCCCGTGGAGGGCTGGATGAACAGTAGCCGGTGGAGGGCTGGTTGAACAGTAGCCGGTGGAGGGCTAGATGAACAGTAGCCCGTAGAGGGGTGGTTGAACAGCACCCCGTGGAGAGGGCTGGTTGAACAGTAGCCGGTGGAAGAGCGCGCGGTGGAGGCTGGATGAACATGAGCCCATGGATGAACAGTCGTAGGTGGAGGCTGGAGGAGGTCGATGATGGATGAACAGGAGCCCGTGGAGGCTGGAGGAGGTCGGCGGTGGAGATGAATCGTATCCCGTGGAGTCCCGTTTTGCGGTACGCCACACCCCTCCCGATGAATAGGACCCCCGTTTCGACCGTAGCGCTCCAACACAAGTCTGTTTCCTCCGTTTTGCGGTACGCCACACCCCTCCCGATCAACAGGACCCTGTTTCCACCGTAGGAGGTCCGTTTCCTCCGTTTTGCGCTACGTCAGACCCCTCCCGATGAACAGGATCCCGTTTCCACCGTGGCCGGTCGAACACAAGGCCGTTTCCTCCGTTCTGTGGTACGCCAGACCTTGTTTCCATCGACTGTTCCGTCCAAGTCGGCTGGCTCCCGATGAACACGACGACGCATTCTGTTCCAACCCAGCCGGTTGCCTCCCCATGAACACGACGACGACACAGCTTCTTCGTTTCGACCCAGCCATGTACACGAGCTTTGGCCGTACGTATGCGTGAGTAGGCGTTCGAGACCCCGCCCGTATGTACGTATGTGGTCGTATTTACTTTCTTGCACCCTTGCCGATGTAAGTACGTGCGCGCCGCTACTACGACATGTGCCCTTCCTTACACGGCCACTGTTCATCGCTGCAGCCTGCAGACAGACCGATCGTATGTACGTACACGTTCACGACCAGAATGACAACGCTACGTACGCTTCGACCGGGAGGGTCCCGACTGTCAGGCACTTCCTTGCGTGCGAAGATGTAGCTGGTGGGTCCCAGCAGTCAGGGGGAAACGTTTTTTTCGTGAAATACGGTGGCCCGTCCGGTGGGTCTCTGCTGTCAGGTGGAGGTATCATTATTTCCGCGTAATAAGGAGGCACTTGCCGCGGTCGTGGACCCAGCTGTCAGCCTCTCCATGTATAGTACTCTTCCGATGGAAGTCATTCCTTGACCACGTTGACCACGCCGCGCCGAGAGCACTAGGGCAGTGGATGACGGCGAGGCCTCGGAAGGGGACGACGCGGAGCTGGGGAAGACACGGCAGTGGATGCGCACGCGGAGGGGAGTACGTGGGTTGACTGCTTCGGCTGCAGTGTGAGGCTTCCGTCGCCGGAGAATAACAGGAGGTGTGGGTGAGTATAGAGGGATGACATGGCCAGCAGTGGCAGCACAGCTGAACACGGGAGGCAGGGGCCGGCGGCATGACCGACGCTTGTTTGGGCGGCTAGAGCTAGAAGACCAGAGGTTGAAGAAGCACTACGACCGTTGGATGGACATCGTACAGTCACTGGAGCTAGAATCGTTCATATTGACTAAGTTGACAAAGCCCTTCATCCCCGTCATCTTAGTAGGCCCACAAGTCAGCCTCCAATAATGGTGGGTCCCAGCTAGCAGGGGGAGTATTCATTTTTTTGTGCGTAATAAGGAGGCACTTCCTTGTGTGCGAAGATATAGCTGGAGGGTCCGAGCTGACAGCGGGGGAAACATTTTTTTCAAGAAATATAGAGGCCCTTCCGGCGGGTCCCAGCTGTCAGGTGGACGAATCATTATTTTGCGTGTAATAAGGAGGCATTTCCTTGTGTGGGCCCCTACTGTCAGCCTCTTCCGATGGCTGTTGTTTGTTGACCATGTTGACCTCACCGTGTCGAGAGCACAGACGCGGTGGACGAGGGCGAGGCCCAAGAAGGGAACGACCCGGAGCTGACAAAGCCACCGTGATATGTCTCCAACTTATCTATAATTTTTGATTGCTCCATGCTATATTATCTACTGTTTTGGACATTATTGGGCTTTATTATCCACTTTTATATTATTTTTGGGACTAACCTATTAACTGGAGGCCCAGCCTAGAATTGCTGTTTTTGCATGTTTTAGGGTTTTGAATAAAAGGAATATCAAACGGAGTCCAAACGGAATGAAACCTTCGAAAACGTGATTTTCTCATCAGATAAGATCCAGGAGACTTGGACCCTCCGTCAAGAAAGTCACGAGGCGGTCACGAGGGTGGAGGGCGCCCCCCCTAGGGCGCGCCCCTGCCTCGTGGGCCCCTCGAAGCTCCACCGACGTACTTCTTCCTCCTATATATATCCACGTACCCCCAAACGATCAGGGATAGAGCCAAAAACCTAATTCCACCGCCGCAACTTTCTGTATCCACGAGATCCCATCTTAGGGCTTGTTCCGGAGCTCCGCCGGAGGGGGCATCGATCATGGAGGGCTTCTACATCATCATCCAAGCCCCTCCTATGAAGTGTGAGTAGTTTACTTAAGACCTACGGGTCCATAGTTAGTAGCTAGATGGCTTCTTCTCTCTTTTTGGATCTCAATACAATGTTCTCCCCCTCTCTTGTGGAGATCTATTCGATGTAATCTACTTTTTGCGGTGTGTTTGTTGAGACCGATGAATTGTGGGTTTATGATCAAGTCTATCTATGAATAATATTTGAATCTTCTCTGAATTCTTTTATGTATGATTGGTTATCTTTGCAAGTCTCTTCGAATTATCAGTTTGGTTTGGCCTACTAGATTGGTTGTTCTTGTCATGGGAGAAGTGCTTAGCTTTGGGTTCGATCTTGCGGTGTCCTTTCCCAGTGACAGAAGGGGCAGCAAGGCACGTATTGTATTGTTGCCATCGAGGATAACAAGATGGTTTTTTTTTATCATATTGCATGAAACTATCCCTCTACATCATGTCATCTTGCTAAAGGCGTTACTCTGTTTTTAACTTAATACTCTAGATGCATGCTAGATAGCGGTCGATGAGTGGAGTAATAGTAGTAGATGCAGGCAGGAGTTGGTCTACTTGTCTCGGACATGATGCCTATATACATGATCATACCTAGATATTCTCATAACTATGCTCAATTCTGTCAATTGCTCAACAGTAATTTGTTCACCCACCATAGAATACTTATACTCTTGAGAGAAGCCACTAGTGAAACCTATGGCCCCCGGGTCTCTTTCTCATCATATCAATCTCCATCACTTTATTATTGCTTTGCTTTTACTTTTCTTTTACCTTTTACTTTGCATCTCTATACCAAAAATACCAAAAATATTATTTATCATCTCTATCAGATCTCACTTTCGTAAGTGACCGCGAAGGGATTGACAACCCTAAGCGCGTTGGTTGCGTTGAGCTATTGTTTTTGTGTAGGTACGAGGGACTCGCGCGTAGCCTCCTACTGGATTGATACCTTGCTTCTCAAAAACTGAGGGAAATACTTACGCTACTTTGCTGCATCATCCGCTCCTCTTCGGGGAAGTCCAACGCAGTGCTCAAGAGGTAGCAAGAATAATTTCTGGCGCCGTTGCCGGGGAGTCTGCGCAAAAGTCAACATACCAAGTACCCATCACAATCCCTATCTCCCGCATTACATTATTTCCCATTTGCCTCTCGTTTTCCTCTCCCCCACTTCACCCTTGCCGTTTTATTCGCCCCCTCTCTCTCTCTCTATCCTCCCTCTCTTTCTCTATTTGCCTCTTTTTGCCCGTTTGCCTTTTGTTTGCTCGTGTGTTGGATTGCTTGTTTGTCGCGATGGCTCAATATAATACTAAATTGTGTGACTTCACCAATACCAACAACAATGATTTACTTAGCACTCCGATTGCTCCTCTTACCGATGCTGAATCTTGTGAAACTAATGCTGCTTTGCTGAATCTTGTCATGAAAGATCCATTCTCCGGCCTTCCTAGTGAAGATGCCGCTACCCATCTTAATAGTTTTGTTGATTTGTGTGACATGCAAAAGAAGAAAGATGTCGATAATGATATTGTTAAATTGAAGCTATTTCCTTTTTTGCTTAGAGATCGTGCTAAAGCTTGGTTTTCATCTTTGCCTAAGAATAGTATTGATTCATGGAACAAGTGCAAAGATGCTTTTATCTCTATGTATTTTCCTCCCGCTAAGATCTTATCTCTTAGAAACGATATTATGAAGCAACTTGATCATGAACATGTTGCACAAGCTTGGGAGAGAATGAAATTAATGATACGTAATTGCCCTACTCATGGTTTGAATTTGTGGAAGATTATACAAAAAATTTATGCCGGATTGAATTTTGCTTCTAGAAATCTTTTAGATTTGGCCGCGGGAGGCACTTTTATGGAAATCACTTTAGGAGAAACTACTAAACTCCTAGATAATATTATGGTTAATTATTCTCAATGGCATACTGAAAGATCTACTAAAAAGGTGCATGCGATAGAAGAAATTAATGTTTTGAGTGGAAAGGTGGATGAACTTATGAAATTATTTGCTAATAAGAGTGTTTCTTCTGATCCTAATGATATGCCCTTGTCTACTTTGATTGAGAATAATAATGAATCTATGGATGTGAATTTTGTTGGTAGGAATAATTTTGGTAACAACGCGTATAGAGGAAATTTCAATCCTAGGCCTTATCCTAGTAATCCATCTAATAATTATGGTAATTCCTACAACAATTCTTATGGAAATTATAATAAGATGCCCTCTGATTTTGAATCTAATATTAAAGAATTTATTTCTTTGCAAAAGAAATTTAATGCTATGATTGAAGAAAAATTGCTTAAGATTGATGATTTGGCTAGGAACGTTGATAAAATTTCTCTTGATGTTGATTCTTTAAAGCTTAGATCTATTCCTCCTAAGCATGATATCAATGAGTCTCTCAAAGCCATGAGAATTTCCATTGATGAGTGAAAGAACCGCTAGGACGCGTGCTATGAAAGATGCCTTTATTAAAGCGTGTTCTTCTAGTTCCTATGAAAATAATGATGAAGATCTAAAAGTTATTGATGTGTACCCTATTAAATCTTTGTTTTGCAATATTAATCTTGATAATGATGGGACTGAATATGATCCACCTTTACCTAGAAGGTGTTCTAAAAATTTGGAGTATTTAGATCTTGATGATGAAATTGGTGAAAGTGGGATTAAAAGAAATAAAACCCTAGATGATCCTAAACCCACTATATTGGATTTCAAGGAATTTAATTATGAAAATTCCTCTTTAATTGATTGTATTTCCTTGTTGCAATCCGTGCTAAAATATCCTCATGCTTATAGTCAAAATAAAGCGTTTACTAAACATATCGTTGATGCCTTGATGCAATCTTATGAAGAAAAACTTGAATTGGAAGTTTATATCCCTAGAAAACTTTATGATGAGTGGGAACCTACTATTAAAATTAAAATTAAAGATTATGAGTTTTATGCTTTGTGTGATTTGGGTGCTAGTGTCTCTACTATTCCCAAAACTTTGTGTGATTTGCTAGATTTCCGTAATTTTGATGATTGCTCTCTAAACTTGCATCTTGCGGATTCCACTATTAAGAAACCTATGGGAAGAATTAATGATGTTCTTATTGTTGCAAATAGGAATTATGTGCCTGTAGATTTTATCATTCTTGATATAGATTGCAATCCTTCTTGCCCTATTATTCTCGATAGACCTTTCCTTAGAATGGTTGGTGCAATTATTGATATGAAGGAAGTGAATATTAGATTTCAATTTCCATTAAAAAAGGGCATGAAACACTTCCCTAGAAAGAAAATAAAATTACCATATGAATCTATCATGAGAGCCACTTATGGATTGCCTACCAAAGATGGCAATACCTAGATCTATTCTTTCTTGTTATGCCTAGCTAGGGGCGTTAAACGATAGCGCTTGTTGGGAGGCAACCCAATTTTATTTTTTATTCCTTGCTTTTTGCTCCTGTTTAGTAATAAATAAATTATTTAACCTCTGTTTTTTTGTGTTTTTTGTGTTTAATTAGTGTTTGTGCCAAGTAGAACCGTTGGGAAGACTTGGGGAAAGTCTTGTTGAACTTGCTGTAAAAAAAAGAAACTTTAGCGCTCACGAGAACTTCTGTCATTTTTATTTGAGTTCTATTTAGTTAATTCTTTTTGCAGATGATTAATAGATAAATTCCTCACGTCCAGAAATTTATTTTAGAATTTTTGGGATTCCAGATCTTGCGCTAGCTACAGATTACTACAGACTGTTTGTTTTTGACAGATTCTGTTTTTCGCGTGTTGTTTGCTTATTTTGATGAATCTATGGCTAGTAAAATAGTTTATAATCCATAGAGAAGTTGGAATATAGTAGGTTTAACACCAATATAAATAAAGAATTAGTTCATTACAGTACATTGAAGTGGTATTTTGTTTTCTTTCGCTAACGGAGCTCACGAGATTTTCTACTTTAAGTTTTGTGTTGTGAAGTTTTCAAGTTTTGGGTAAAGATTTGATGGACTATGGAACAAGAAGTGGCAAGAGCCTAAGTTTGGGGATGCCCATGGCACCCCCAAGATAATCTAAGGACACCTAAAAGCCAAAGCTTGGGGATGCCCCAGAAGGCATCCCCTCTTTCGTCTACTTCTATCGGTAACTTTACTTGCAGCTATATTTTTATTCACCACATGATATGTGTTTTGCTTGGCGCGTCTTTTATGATTTGAGTCTTTGCTTGTTAGTCTACCACAATCATCCTTACTGTACATACCTTTTGAGAGAGCCATACATAATTTGGAATTTGATAGAATACTCTATGTGCTTCACTTATATCTTTTGAGTTATATAATTTTGCTCTAGTGCTTCACTTATATCTTTTAGAGCACGGTGGTGGATTTGTTTTATAGAAACTATTGATCTCTCATGCTTCACTTAGATTATTTTGAGAGTCTTAATAGCATGGTAATTTGCTTAATAATAATATGCTTGGTATTCAAGATTTGTAAAACTTTCTTTTGAGTGCGTTGAATACTAAGAAAAAAATTGATGCTTGATAATTGTTTTGAGATATGCACGTATGGTGAACCGTTATGTGATGAAGTTGGAGCATGATTTATTTATTGTTTGTCTTCCTTATGAGTGGCGGTCGGGGACGAGCGATGGTCTTTTCCTACCAATCTATCCCCCTAGGAGCATGCGCGTAATACTTTGCTTTGATAACTTCTAGATTTTTGCAATAAGTACATGAGTTCTTTATGACTAATGTTGAGTCCATGGATTATACGCACTTTCCTTCCTTCCACCATTGCTAGCCTCTCTAATACCGCGCACTTTTCGCCGGTATCATACACCCACCAAATACCTTCCTCAAAACAGCCACCATACCTACCTATCATGGCATTTCCATAGCCATTCCGAGATATATTGCCATGCAACTTTCCACCATTCCGTTCATTATGACACGCTCCATCATTGTCATATTGCTAGCATGATCGTTGACATCGTATTTGTGGCAAAGCCACCATTCATAATTCTTTCATACATGTCACTCTTGATTCATTGCATATCCCGGTACACCGCCAGAGGCATTCATATAGAGTCATATTTTGTTCTAAGTATTGAGTTGTAATTGTTGAGTTGTAAGAAAAATAAAAAGTGTGATGATCATCATTTTTAGAGCATTGTCCCAAGGGAGGAAAGGATGATGGAGACTATGATTCCCCCACAAGTCGGGATGAGACTCCGGACGAAAAAAAGAGGCCATAAAAAAGGAGAAGGCCCCAAAAAAATTGAGAGAAAAAGAGAGAAGGGACAATGTTACTACCCTTTTACCACACTTGTGCTTCAAAATAGCACCATGATCTTCATGATAGAGAGTCTCTCATTCTGTCACTTTCATATACTAGTGGGAATTTTTCATTATAGAACTTGGCTTGTATATTCCAATGATGGGCTTCCTCAAAATGCCCTAGGTCTTCGTGAGCAAGCGAGTTGGATGCACACCGACTTAGTTTCTTTAGTTGATCTTTCATATACTTATAGCTCTAGTGCATCCATTACATGGCAATCCCTACTCACTCACATTGATATCTATTGATGGGCATCTCCATAGCTCGTTAATACGCCTAGTTGATGTGAGACTATCTTCCCCTATTTTTGTCTTCTCCACAACCACCATTCTATTCCACATATAGTGCTATATCCATGGCTCACGCTCATGTATTGCGTGAAGATCGAAAAAGTTTTGAAAATGTCAAAATTATGAAACAATTGCTTGGCTTGTCATCGGGGTTGTGCATGATTTAAATACTTTGTGTGGTGAAGATAGAGCATAGCCAGACTATATGATTTTGTAGGGATAGCTTTCTTTGGCCATGTTATTTTGAGAAGACATAATTGCTTTGTTAGTATGCTTGAAGTATTATTATTTTTATGTCAACATGAACTTTTGTCTTGAATCTTTTGAATCTAAATATTCATACCACAATTAAGAAGATTTACATTGAAATTATGCCAAGTAGCACTCCGCATCAAAAATTATGTTTTTATCATTTACCTACTCGAGGACGAGCAGGAATTAAGCTTGGGGGTGCTTGATACGTCTCCAACGTATTTATAATTTTTGATTGCTCCATGCTATATTATCTACTGTTTTGGACATTATTGGGCTTTATTATCCACTTTTATATTATTTTTGCGACTAACCTATTAATCAGAGGCCCAGCCCAGAATTGTTGTTTTTTTGCCTGTTTTAGGGTTTCGAACAAAAGGAATATCAAACGGAGTCCAAACGGAATGAAACCTTCGAAAACATGATTTTCTCATCAGATAAGATCCAGGAGACTTGGACCCTCCGTCAAGAAAGCTAGGAGGCGGTCATAAGGGTGGAGGGCGCGCCCCCTGCCTCGTGGGCCCCTCGAAGCTCCACCGACGTACTTCTTCCTCCTATATATATCCACGTACCCCCAAACGATCAAGGACGGAGCCAAAAACCTAATTCCACCGCCGCAACTTTCTGTATCCATGAGATCCCATCTTGGGGCCTGTTCCGGAGCTCCGCCGGAGGGGGCATCGATCACGGAGGGCTTCTACATCATCATCCAAGCCCCTCCTATATGAAGTGTGAGTAGTTTACTTCAGACCTACGGGTCCATAGTTAGTAGCTAGATGGCTTCTTCTCTCTTTTTGGATCTCAATACAATGTTCTCCCCCTCTCTTGTGGAGATCTATTCGATGTAATCTTCTTTTTGCGTGTGTTTGTTGAGACCGATGAATTGTGTGTTTATGATCAAGTCTATCTATGAATAATATTTGAATCTTCTCTGAATTCTTTTATGTATGATTGGTTATCTTTGCAAGTCTCTTCGAATTATCAGTTTGGTTTGGCCTACTAGATTGGTTGTTCTTGCCATGGGAGAAGTGCTTAGCTTTGGGTTCGATCTTGCGGTGTCCTTTCCCAGTGACAGAAGGGGCAGCAAGGCACGTATTGTATTGTTGCCATCGTCGATAACAAGATGGGGTTTTTATCATATTGCATGAAACTATCCCTCTACATCATGTCATCTTGCTTAAGGCGTTACTCTGTTTTTAACTTAATACTCTAGATGCATGCTGGATAGCGGTCGATGAGTGGAGTAATAGTAGTAGATGCAGGCAGGAGTCGGTCTACTTGTCTCGGACGTGATGCCTATATACATGATCATACCTAGATATTCTCATAACTATGCTCAATTCTGTCAATTGCTCAACAGTAATTTGTTCACCCACCATAGAATACTTATGCTCTTGAGAGAAGCCACTAGTGAAACCTATGGCCCCCGGGTCTCTTTCTCATCATATCAATCTCCATCACTTTATTATTGCTTTGCTTTTACTTTTTACTTTGCATCTCTATACCAAAAATATTATTTATCATCTCTATCAGATCTCACTTTCGTAAGTGACCATGAAGGGGTTGACAACCCCTAAGCGTGTTGGTTGCGTTGAGCTATTGTTTTTGTGTAGGTATGAGGGACTCGCGTGTAGCCTCCTACTGGATTGATAACTTGGTTCTCAAAAACTGAGGGAAATACTTACGCTACTTTGCTGCATCATCCTCTCCTCTTCGGGGAAATCCAACGCAGTGCTCAAGAGGTAGCACACCGCAGCGGATGCCCACGCTGAGGGGTGTACGAGCGCTGACTGGTCGGCTGCAGGGTGAGGCTAATGTCACCGGAAAATAACAGGACGTGCGGGTGGGTAGAGGGATGGCCTGGCGGCAGCACAGCCAGCCACGGGAGGAGGGAGCAGGAAGTCCCACTAGTGTTGGTTTGGCCGGCTAGAGCAGGAAGATCAGAGATTGAAGAAGCACGGCAGCCGTTGGATGGACATCCCACAGTCACTGCTCTGTGTTGACTAAGTTGACAAAGCCTTGCGTACGCGTCAAAACAAATTTAGGACAGCGCCATCGTCAACCTAGTAGGCCCAAAAGTCAGCCTCCAAATCTGTGGAAAACAACATACATCCCATTAACCATTATTTTCAATAATTTACAGCCCATTTGCTAATTCTTAAAGATATTTGAAGCCAATATTCTTTTTATTAGCATTACAGACCATATATTCTGGGCACTGCTAAAAAATTCAATGAAATTTTTCATATTTCGGTGGGGTCCGAACTATTTCTGGGCGTTAAAAATAATTTTTTAAAAATTATATCAAAATAAAATTCAAAAAACAATTCTCCACAAAAAAATGAATGAAACTTAAAATCTTAACTAGCAAGATGCCCGTGCATTGCACGGAACATGAAGATGCATTTGAATGAGTAGTTTATCTTGTGGGAGAAAAGACGATCTTTTAATGTAATTGCCAGTTGGCTCTGGTTTTATAAGAGTAGAGAGTAGAGAAATCTAGAAAAAAATGATATTTTAATGTAATTGCTGGTTGGTTTGGTTTAAAAATTTACAGCCCATTTCTTACAACTTATAGCCCATTTTCTGGGGAAGCACATTTCTTACTAGTTTACATCCCTCCCTCCTCGTCTTGAAATATTTGCTGCCCAGCAGGGCTGAGAAAAGCAAGTAGGACTCGGTTTTGGTGTTCTCCCAAAAAAGAACTGGGCTAGCCATTTTCAGAAAGAAAAAAGATATCAACTGGGCTCGTCATGTGCTTAAATAAAAGCGTAAGTGTGGGCTAGTCAGGCCACAGCCCCCGCACAATGCGCAGTTGAGCTCCGTCTCTGAAACTAAAAAAACAACTGGGCGAGTTGCTGGATCTCTGGTGTTATCTGCTCGTTGTGTAATTTTAACAAATCCACCGCCGTGCCGGCCTATGCATCGCTGGTATGAGATGATACGTCGATGACTTGTCCTGGCTTGTAATAACGAGGTACCTTCTTGTGTAATGCAATGACCTTGTGGGTCCCTACTGTCAGACTCTCCACATACAGTCATCTCCTGATTCCTCTTGGTTGTTGACCATGTTGACAATGCCAGACGGAGGCGGGCACAGCGAGCGAACTAAGGCGGGGAACGACAGCGAGGCCTCGGACGGGAAGGAACATCTACCGTGGAAGATGCGGCAGTGTAGTGGCAGGTGGAGGGGAGTACGAGGGAAACAACATGCAACTCAAGCTTACAAATGGTACAAAAAGGCTAAGGATTAATTTTTCATCAAATTTTTAGACAAAACCCAGATTGAACATGGCAGTAACATCTAACGCAACCACTCTTTTTCGCAGTCACAAACAAATGGATTGGTCTGATCCATAAAATCAACATCCTGTGCATAAAAATTTATTGCACGATGACTACAACTTGTTGTAAATAGAAGCCGAGCACGTTTATAAGCCCATTTGTCCACCTAAAACTTCTTTTTTTGCTCTTCAATGTGTCTGTCCATGAGAAATCTCTTGCGGTAAAATTTAAGCCTCAGGGACAATAGTAACCTCGCATTGAACAGGAAGAATGTGACAAAGCTTTTGTTTGCCTGGATGCATATCCTTCCATCATTATTGTCCTCAAACGAATGTCATGAGAACTGAGAAAATCCTGGTGCTTATTATGCCACCGATTGGTTATATGTTTTTGTCCATGTACTTGAAGTACCTAAGTAGACATGAAGATTTGAAAACAGTTAAGGTCTGAAAAAAGAGTATGTCGAAAGAGCAACAGCTGAACGGTTAATTCTAGTACAATATATACAGTCTTTCAATGTGCATGAAATCATCACCTCCATATATAAATTCTCCAGAGACCGAAAGCATCACAGCAAGCCAATAATTATGTTCAGATCATAACTATACATTCCGATATATTAGATCTTGACAGAATCCAGCAACATTGATAGGCTATCCATGGACGAACTATTCGTTGAGCATATAACATAATATTAGTACCCAAAGTGTACTCCAAGATGATATAAAACTTATGCGCACAAATGAAAAATGCAGCTTATGATTACAAATGTGTAGATGATAATATACGGTACCTAAAAAAGTGAGGAGCCAAACACCAACTCTTTGTGATCATTAAACAGATCACGAATTACACCCAAGGTCTCCAGTTTGGGCGCAGAGACGACGGTTATTTGCGAAGGTTTATAACAATTATCAAGGAGCAACCTTTCAAGTGAAGGAGCATCTTTGATGATGAGCTGCTGTCCTTCAAAACAAATTCCAATGCTTTTAAGATGAGGCGATTTTATTTGGAGACAACTAATAGGGATTTCTATTCCCAAAACAATCAGCAAGCGCTCCAGGGCAGGGCAACTGGAGTGGATAATGCTGTGCACTGAGGCCTCCGACAGATAAACCACCACAAGCGAAAGTTTTATTTAGCAGTGGGAGTCGAAGCATTTGTACCAAATCGTCTGGTAGATGGCACTGGGCGAAGGTGGCGGTGTGGAGAGAGGAGGAAAACCGCGAGATGGGCAATCGTGGTGTGGGCACGAATTCTTGGTATGTTCGTGGTATGAAACTTTTGTGGTAATGGTGGAACTCAAACTGCTGGAGTTTTCCGAATTCAGTGGATGTCAGCCAAGCGTCTACCGTGCCGGGTATGGACAGCAGGTAGCGTGTCGGGATGCAGAGGCGTTGAACGAGGCCCTGCTGGTGAGAGGAGACGATGGCTCTGAGGAGATCAAATTCAGGAAGGACAGATATCTGACGCCAATCGAGATTGAGGGGCGCGGTGCGCCATAGAGGGCGCCACCGATTTGAGAGGACTTGTGTGCGGCAACAATCCTTGGTGGGGAGAAGCGAGATGATCTCCTCAAGGATGACGTCCGGGAGATCGCTAATGCGGTCACTAGAGATTCTACCGGTTCCTCAGATCCGGGTGGGGGGGGGGGCTCGCCGCTTGTCCCCGTGATGTCGGGTGCTGGATCTACAACTAGATTGATCTTTCTTGCAATGAGAGAAGTGCTTAGCTTTGGGTTCAATCTTGCGGTGTCCTTTCCCAGTGACAGTAGGGGAAGCAACGCACGTATTGTATTGTTGCCATCGAGGATAACATGATGGGGTTTTCATCATATTGCATGAGTTTATCCCTCTACATCATGTCATCTTGCTTAAGGCATTACTCTGTTCTTATGAACTTAATACTCTAGATGCATGCTGGATAGCGGTAGATGTGTGGAGTAATAGTAGTAGATGCAGGCAGGAGTCGGTCTACCTGTCTCGTACGTGATGCCTATATACATGATCATACCTAGATATTCTCATAACTATGCTCAATTCTGTCAATTGCTCAATAGTAATTTGTTCACCCACCGTAAAATACTTATGCTCTTGAGAGAAGCCACTAGTGAAACCTATGGCCCCCGGGTCTATCTTCATCATATTAAATCTTCCAATACTTAGTTATTTTCATTGCTTTTATTTTACTTTGCATCTTTACCATAAAAATACCAAAAATCTTATCTTATCATATCTATCAGATCTCACTCTCGTAAGTGACCGTGTAGGGATTGACAATCCCTTATCGCGTTGATTGCGAGGATTTATTTATTTTGTGTAGGTGCGAGGGACTCGCGCATAACCTCCTACTGGATTGATACCTTGGTTCTCAAAAACTGAGGGAAATACTTACGCTACTTTGCTGCGCCATCCTTTCCTCTTCAAGGGAAAACCAACGCAAGTGCTCAAGAGGTATCAATAATATTGATGCCAAAAGATGCAAAGTTGATAATGATAGTGCAACATACTTGTGGCACTGCCATTTAGGTCATATTGGTGTAAAGCGCATGAAGAAACCTCATGCAAATGGATTTTTAGAATCACTTGATTATGAATCATTTGATACTTGCGAACCAGGCCTCATGGGCAAGATGACTAAAACTCCGTTCTCCAGAACAATGGAGAGAGCCAATGACTTATTGGAAATAGTACATACCGATGTATGCGGTCCAATGAGTGTTGAGGCACGCGGCGGGTATCGTTATTTTCTGACCTTCATGGAGGATTTGAGCAGATATGGGTATATCTACTTAATGAAACACAAGTCTGAAACATTTGAAAAGTTCAAAGAATTTCAGTGTGAAGTAAAGAATCATCGTAATAAGAAAATAAAGTTTCTATGATCTGATCGTGGAGGTGAATATTTGAGTTATGAGTTTGGCCTTCATTTAAAACAATGTGGAATAGTTTCAGAACTCACGCCACCTGGAACACCACAGCGTAATGGTGTGTCTGAATGTCGTAACTGTACTTTATTAGATATGGTGCGATCTATGATGTATCTTACCGATTTACCACTATCGTTTTGGGGTTATGCATTAGAGATAGTTGCATTCACGTTAAATAGGGCACCATCTAAATCCGTTGAGACAACACCTTATGAACTTTGGTTTGGCAAGAAACCTAAGCTGTCGTTTCTTAAAGTTTGGGGTTGCGATGCTTATGTGAAAAAGCTTTAGCCTGGTAAGCTCGAACCCAAATCGAAGAAGTGCATCTTCATAGGATACCCAAAAAGAAATTGTTGGGTACACCTTCTACCACAGATCCGAAGGCAAGATCTTTGTTGCTAAGAATTGATCCTTTCTAGAGAAGGATTTTCTCTCGAAAGAAGTGAGTGGGAGGAAAGTAGAACTTGATGAGGTAACTGTACCTTCTCTCAATTTGGAAAGTAGCACATCAGAGAAATCTGTTCCCGTGATGCCTACACCAACTGGAGAGGAAGCTAATGATGATGACCATGAAACTTCGGATCAATTTACTATTGAACCTCGTTGGTCGAACAGAGCATGTTCCACACCAGAGTGGTACGGTAATCCCGTCCTGGAAGTCATGTTACTAGACCATGACGAACCTACGAACTATGAAGAAGCAATGATGGGCCCAGATTCCGACAGATGGCTTGAGGCCATGAAATCTGAGATAGGCTCCATGTATGAGAACAAAATGTGGACTTTGGTGGACTTGCCCGATGATCGGCAAGCCATTAAGAATAAACGGATCTTCAAGAGGAAGACGGACACTGATGGTAGTGTTACTATCTATAAAGCTCGACTTGTCGCGAAAGGTTTTCGACAAGTTCAAGGTGTTGATTACGATGAGATTTGTCACTCGTAGCGATGCTTAACTCTGTCCAAATCATGTTAGCAATTGCCACATTTTATGAAATCTGGCAAATGGATGTCAAAACTGCATTCCTTAATGGATTTCTTAAAGAAGAGTTGTATATGATGCAACCAAAAGGTTTTGTCGATCCTAAAGGTGCTAACAAAGTGTGCAAACTCTAGGGATCAATCTATGGACTGGTCCAAGCATATCGGAGTTGGAATATATGCTTTGATAAGGGGATCAAAGCATATCGTTTTATACAGACTTATGGTGAAGCTTGTATTTACAAGAAAGTGAGTGGGAGCACTACAGCCTTTCTGATAAGTATATGTGAATGACATATTGTTGATCAAAAATGATGTAGAATTTTTTGGAAAGCATAAAGGAGTGCTTGAAAGGTGTTTTTCAAAGAAATACCTCGGTGAAGCTGCTTACATATTGAGCCTCAAGATAAACAGAGATAGATCAAGACGCTTGATAATTTTTTCAATGAGTACATACCTTGACTAGATTTTGAAGTAGTTCAAAATGGAATAGTCAAAGAAGGAGTTCTTGCCTTTATTGCAAGGTGTGAAGTTGAGTGAGACTCAAACCCGACCACGGCAGAAAATAGAAAGAGAATGAAAGTCATTCCCTATGCCTCAGCCATAGGTTCTATAAAGTATGATATGATGTGTACCAGACCTATTGTGTACCTTTCCATGAGTTTGGCAAGGGGTACGATAGTGATCCAGGAGTGGATCACTAGACAACGGTCAAAGTTATCCTTAGTTACCTAAGAGGACTAAGGAAATATTTCTCTGTTATGGAGGTGATAAAGAGTTCGTCGTAAAGAGTTACATCGATGCAGGCTTTTACACCGATCCGGATGACTCTGAGTCTCAATCTGGATACATATTGAAAGTGGGAGAAATTAGCTAGAGTAGCTCAATGCAGAGCATTGTAGACATAGAAAATTTGCAAAATACATATGGCTCTGAATGTGGCAGACCCGTTGACTATACTTCTCTCACAAGCAAAACATGATCACACCTTAGTACTCTTTGGGTGTTAATCATAGCGATGTGAACTAGATTATTCACTCTAGTAAACCCTTTGGGTGTTAGTCACATGGCGATGTGAACTATGGGTATTAATCATATAAAGATGTGAACTACTGGTGTTAAATCACATGACGATGTGGACTAGATTATTGACTCTAGTGCAAGTGGGAGACTGAAGGAAATATGCCCTAGAGGCAATAATAGAGTTGTTATTTTATATTTCCTTATATCATGATAAATGTTTATTATTCATACTAGAATTTATTAACCGGAAACTTGATACATGTGTGGATACATAGACAAAACACAATGTCCCTAGTAAGCCTCTAGTAGACTAGCTCGTTATCAAAGATGGTTAAGTTTCCTAGCCATAGACATGTGTTGTCATTTGATGAAAGGGATCACATCATTAGGATAATGATGTGATGGACAAGACCCATCCGTTAGCTTAGCATAATGATTGTTAAGTTTTATTGCTATTGCTTTCTTCATGTCATATACATATTCCTTTGACTATGAGATTATGCAACTCCCGGATACCATAGGAATACCTTGTGTGCTATCAAACGTCACAGCGTAACTGGGTGATTATAAAGATGCTCTACAGGTATCTCCGAAGGTATTTGTTGGGTTGGCATAGATCGAGATTAGGATTTGTCACTCCGAGTATCGGAGAGGTATCTCTGGGCCCTCTCGGTAATGCACATCATGATAAGCTTTGCAAGCAATGTGACTAATGAGTTAGTTGCGGGATGATGCATTACGGTATGAGTAAAGAGACTTGCCGGTAACGAGATTGAACAAGGTATGAAGATACCGATGATCGAATCGCGGGCAAGTAACATACCAATGACAAAGGGAATAATGTATGTTGTCATTACGGTACGACCGATAAAGTTCTTCGTAGAATATGTGGGAACCAATATGAGCATCCAACTACCGATGTTGGTTATTGACCAGAGAGGTGTCTCGGTCATGTCTACATAGTTCTCGAACCTATAGGGTCCGCACGCTTAACGTTCGATGACAATTTTGTATTATATGAGTTATGTGATTTGGTGACCGAATATTGTTCGGAGTCCCGGGTGAGATCACGGGCGTGACGAGGAGTCTCTAAATGGTTGAGAGGTAAAGATTGATATATAGGATGATGGTATTTGGACACCGGAAGTGTTCGGGGGGTACCGGGTACATATCGGGTCACCGAAAGGTGTTTCGGGCATCCCCCCGGCAATTACATGGGCCTAATGGGCCAAGAAGGGGACATACCAGCCCCTAGGGGGCTGGTGTTCCCCATGTAGGCTGAAATAGGAGGGGAAGGAAAGAGGAGAAGAGAGAAAGGAAGGGAAGGTATTCAGCCTCCCCCTTCCTTCTCTCCTCCCTCCTCCTTCATTCCCCCTCCAGATGAATATGGAAGGGGGGAGGCCGAATTGGGAGGCACCCAAGTAGGATTCCTCCTACTTGGGGCGCCCCCTTGTCTTCCTCTCCTCCGCTCCAACCTATATATATGTGGGTGAGGCACCGCTAGAACAAACAACAACGATTGTTAGCCGTGTGCGGTGCCCCCCTCCACAATTTACGCCTCCGGTCGTATTGTCGTAGTGGTTAGGCGAAGCCCTGCGCGGATCAGTTCACCATCACCGTCATCACGCCGTCGTGCTGACGAAACTCTTCCTCGACACTTTGCTGGATCAAGAGTTCGAGGGACGTCGTCGAGCTGAACGTGTGCAGAACTCTGAGGTGTCGTACGTTCGGTGCTTGATTGGTCGGAACGACAAGAAGTTCGACTACATCAACCGCGTTGTCAAATGCTTCCGCTTTCGGTCTACGAGGGTACGTGGACACACTCTCCCCCTCTCATTGCTATGCATCTCCTAGATAGATCTTGCGTGAGCGTAGGAATTCTTTTGAAATTGATGCTATGTTTCCCAACAAATTTCTAGTCTGAATAATCTATGGTTCTTATAGTATACAACTTCCACTTTTTAAAATATGTATATTATTTGCTACAATATCATGTATGTATGTCTTTTTTGGTTTAGTATAGACAAGAATTTCTAATTTGTTGGTAGAGACAAGAATTTGTCGATACAGACAAGAATTTGTTGGTAGAGACAAGAAAACTGCATGCATGTGTCCATTATTGTGTTGAACAAAGTCTTTATAATTCTACCGTGCTTCCGTGGCAAAAAGAAAGATGTATGTCTCTTTTTCGGTTGAGAAAGAAGGGGAGATATATGATAATATCGGGCACTTGATCTTTAATACCTTTTAGAAACTTATAGGTCGCGAGTACACGATACATGCATCAATTTGCATTTGTAACCATGTTTTCTACCAACATAACACATATACCCTTATATAACCTTCATAAAGTAGCAGATCCGTATTTCAACATATCTTCTATAAATCCGAGGTGATCCGACATCACACAAAGATAGTATTTATACCGTTGTGACACAATTGGACTCAAACAATCTAATCACCAAATAGTCAAAGCAATGTAAGTTCATTCAACCCTATGTGCATGTGTAATAATAATAACCTTGATAAACATATTCAAATTATGGTTTGACATTTCTAATTTGTCAAAACTTTGTTATATCTAATATTAAAATACCTATTCAGTGTAGGTGCACGGGTTGACAACTAGTGATAAAGAATTCAGAAACGAGAATTTAATATTGGTGACAAATCTCTTTTGCACAAGTCTCGTTTTAGTATTTTGCAGGAAAACTCCTCTCTGAGTGGGAAGGGCCTTATATTATCGAAGAAGTTTACCGCTCTGGAGCGATCAAGATTAACAATGTTGAAGGAAATAAGCGGAAGATGGTTAATGGGCAGAGACTTAAACATTATATTGCAGGTAACACCAATAACATTGATTTGGACGCTATTCAAGTAATTACACCGGAGGAGTACATAAAAAAGACCTTCCGGAGTAGTCCAGAATCCTGAAAAAGGAATAGGTACGTGATACAGGAAGTAAATCGACTCCAAAAATTTAATAAAATACTTTCTACCAGTTTTGGAATAAATAAAAATTAGGAAAATAAGAAACAACCGAGGGAGTCCATGCAGGACCCACAAGACTGGGGCACACCCTACCGCCTTGGGTGCGCCCTGATGACTTGTGGGCTCCATGTACACTTTCTGACTCTGTTTTCTTCCAGATAACTTGTCATGCAAGATAAAAATTCATTATATATATTCCTCGGTATTTTGACCTTTGTATCGCAAATTTTCCTCCTGTTCTGGCTTTGAACTATTTTCTCCCAGGATTTGGAGGTTTAGATCATCATGTCTTCTCAAGATTCCGATGGGGAGATTTATGTCGCCTACCTAGATGACACTTCCAATCCCTATGACGAAACTGAAGATTTTGAGTAGCTATCGGATGAGGAACATCCCTATCGAAAAAGGATGGAATATTCAAGTGAAGAGTAAGAAGACATCCCTCTACCTCAACCTGGGGACATGCACATTGAGTTCAAGAAGTCAAGCTTGCCTGACACGGTGAAGGCTTTTAATGCTCAATTTACCTCTTTGAAAGGTAAAAATTTAAATGTACCATTGACTCGGTTATTTTATTTTGTTGCACACCTACTTGTATTCTTGTTGTTGAAAATATGTCATATATATGACATAAGGGCGAAGCACAAAATATTTCACCAGGTTCTGTACCACTAGAAGGGAATAAAAGGAATGGTACAACCGCTCGCCGTTGTACTATCGCTAGTACGAAAACTCCACCACGTAACCTCACCCTTCCACAGAAGAAGACGGCGCATGGTTCGACGCCTCGCACTCATACAAAAACTCATTCTACACATCTCATCCTTTTTAGAAGAGAAGCCGAGGTGTACACATCTCATCCTTTCTAGAAGAGAAGCCGAGGTGCGGTACGAGCGCACGAGCTCATACTCCTTGAAAAAAACATGTTCAATAATAAATAAATTATTATCTTACAGAGTAAGTAATAATAAAGAAACAACAAAAAATGAAGGGGTCATATCGGAAGACCTCCTTAACCATAAGCTCCAGCTGGGTAGATGCCATTCTAAAAAGGTTACTATGCTCCGATCTCTGCAGGATATATCAAGTACGGAGTTAATGTGTATGTACGTGAATAACCTGCACAGAGGTTGAAACGCATTTTTTTTTGTTGAAAACCACACCATTCTTGACAAACCACATGACCCAGCATAGGGCTGCCGCCCCTGCGAGAAGGCAAAAGTCTGGAAAAAACCTTCAATTCGAATTCTTGGTTTGAATCAAACCCCAACCTCGAAATCCCGCACCCTGTCTTCTTTACGCCCGGTCGATCCTGGCCATTTTCACTGAAAACTCGTTTTGGTTCTTGGATATCTTACGTGGCACTCGGTCGAGGGGAATCCAACGTCTTCTTGCACAGGCGCTTGTTTTCTTCAACGAAGTTATGCATCGCAGCCCTCAGCAATGGCACAATAAGTGCTCTCGTTGTGCCGCTATCATCTCTAGCTCCATTTGCCAGAGTCACACATGAGTGAGTTTTCGAGAAACGAACACGGGTTTCGCATGATATGTACCTACCTCATGGCGTCTTGTTCACCTAGATCCTTCTCCTCTGCATGTAAACGCAAACGAGCATCAGATGTCTACCATTAGAAGAACCAATGATTCGACGTCTCGTTCGTGCACGCAGCAATGTCAGGAACGAGCTGGTAACGCAGTGCCGCCTTCGCGAGGTTGACGAGAAGCGCGCGCTGGCCGGATGGGCGCCAGCATGTTGCACATTTCGTGGTCATCGGAGAAGACAAAGTCGTGACCGTAGCCTTGGCTGCTCCTCGGCGCCATCGTGTACATTTCGTTCTCTCACCACGAAGAACTCCCTCGCCAAGCTCTCCATCACGTCCAGCCGCTCCCGTGGATGTCATAGTTTGCTATATATCTATGTATACACACACAAAAGCAAACAAACATTATCATCATCTCGAACTGGATTATTGATGAAGTGATTTCATGGAACGACGTGCATGCGGACCTAGTAGAAACCCCCATTCCTGGGCAGCTCTCGTGAACTTGCACAGCTCGCCCCTACGGAAGCCGTGCCAGAGCTTGCCGGCGTCAATCACCGGGATCAACCAAGTGGCGTGTGGTTTCCCCTCGACCATGTGCTATGTAAGCAATCCCAGACCCCAGCAAGCGAGCTTTTAACGACATGGTTTAATTTAGACTTGGAATATGAATTTAAGGCTTATTTTAGACTTTTCTCCCGCGAGAATGGATCCAGGACCAATATAGGGTTGAAATGCATGTTCAAGCATATCACAGTTACCAAATCCTAATGATTCATTAAGTAGGTAAACTAACCTGTTTTAAAATACAGTTACCAGCTAATCACATAAACGATAGCTTTACAGAACTCCTCAAACTTAATACTTACATATTGGTCTCAACGTCACTTTTTGGTGTATAGTATAGATTAACGTGGCAATCCTAATGATGCACGCCTCAACATCGGCATAACTATTCCAGCTGCACAAACATAAAAGTCATGTCAGATCACAATCCAACAGCCCGTTTAAAGCATGTGCATAAATTAGCTAATTTTGGCAAGCTTTCATAGCCAGGGAAGTCATGTTAGTTGCACATTGTACTGAAAGAAACTTTCCATCCAGAAAGCCGTTGAAGATGGAATGAAATAAGTGTACTGGCTACAAGTAGCTAGCTAGCTAGGTTGAGGTGCCTTTGCTTGTAAACACAGGGTGCTAAAGCTAATTATGTTGCATAGAATTAATCTATCGACATGGAGGAGAGCCAATCCAAAGAGAGGACAGTACAGCCCAAAACGTGCGTGAATTTTCTAGCTAGGTTTTTGTTTTTTGCAATGATTTCCTAGCTAGGTTGATGTGCCTTTGCTTGTAAACACAGGGTGCTAAAGCTAATTATGTTGCACAGGATTAAGCTATCCACATGGGGGGGAGCAAATGCGAACAGAAGACAGTACAGCCCAAAACGTGTGTGATTTTTCAGGTACAAGTCGGCCACGGACAAGACAGTACAAGAAAAAGACCAGCAGGGAGGAGCCCTGCTGTATTGTTTTTTCTCAATATATAAAGAGGTGGAAGACAGTAAAAGTGATTTGAAACCGAGGCTCCAAGTAGCCCTATTTTCTAGAGAGAGAGAGAAATGACGAAAACAGTATGTCTATACAACAAATAATTGTGAAAACAAATATATGAATATACATATAGATGTGTAATGTGTGTTTTAAAAAATGTCATCAATATTTTTTTAATGTGGTTTGCAGAAAAGACAAATATGAGGAGCAAAATGTGCTTAATTTTTGTTGTTTTGGCACAGATAATTATCTTTCTTATGCAGTCTAAAAATCATCGTAGTGTTTAATAAAATATACAGATATGCAGGGACATCTATATGTGTCTGTTAAAAATGATATATTGCCAGGGAGCTACATTGCCTCACTCGGCATGAGATACGATTCTATCCGTAAATAAATCGAAGAGGTTAAATTTTATAAAGATGGTCTGAACTGGTCATAAGAAAAACATCACTATGCAGGTTTACAAGGAAAAAAATTATTTAACCCACTAAACAGTACTCCATCTTTCCCTATCTACATGGTGTCCTCACATTTCATAATTTGAACTTTGACCCTCGATTTGACACATAATATAAGAGTCTTATTTCATAAAACCCACCTTATGTTTTCTTGGTAAAACTGAATCTTGAAATACATTGGCGCCAAATAAATAGGTTAAGATAAATAAAATTATCAAGTATTCAGATCAACTTTGGCTGAAATTTGGCTCATTTTAGAAGAAGAAGAAAAAACAAAGAAACTTGCAGCACATCACAAGCGGTAACTTTACTATTATGGTCAAGTAAGTTTTTTTATCGGATTTTGGCTGGAATGTGAAATTTCAAATATGAAAAAAAATAATGGTACATCATGAAAAAAACATAACATTAGGATCATTTCAAACTTGGCTAAAATTTGACACTTATCAACAAATTCTTAAACAAGTAGAGTAAATCAAGGTTGGTTTCCTTGCTATTATGATAAAAGATTGAGCAAACTCACAGGTGTTGTTTAAGAGAAAATTCATTTACCAAGTTTTCGATCAGATATTGGCCAAAATCTCATACAAAAAAAGAAATAATTTTAAATGGTTTCTTACTATTTTAGTAACAAAATCATCTAATTCTGGGTAGTAGGCTAAAAGAAATTTAATAAATATGAAAAATATACAACGCATCATTAATGGTTTATTTGTTACTTTGATACAATTTGAGCCAATTCTAGGCAGTTGTCTACGAGAAATTAAGTTATCCAGCTTTTTTATCAACTTTAGTTGTAAAGTGTTTTTTTTTACAGTACGTGCATGAATGAATTACTTATCAAGTACTCAGTGCAATGGTGTATATGTACCGTATGTAAATTATCAAGTAACTCAAGTGCTACTTGAGCAGATGAACAAATTATCGGTGGCATATACTATGGATTTCCTCGTTTTTTTTCCTGTTCCAGTTTTACTTGACAAGCATGCATGCATGCTTCTCCCGGGCATGAATGAATTAGAGTAGCTTGGAGCGTCCCACGTACTGTTCACTTTTGAACTAGCCAGATCCACAGTCCGCATGTACAGGAGAGGTGGAATTAATCCCTGTCACATGCCCTTGCAGCTAGCGGCCATGCACGGTACGCACTTGACAGACAGACAGGCATGCCGCAGAAACATTACGCGCGCGCGTACATGAACATGATCAAATCAAGGGGAGGCACGGAGCGCAGCCAGTCAGATTCGGTGGTGGTCGCTCCTGCTCCTGCCTGCCTGTGATCCAAACCATTATTCTCACTCGCTCTCGACCCACTTACGAACCAGGAGCACTGTCGCACTTGGGTCGGCCTCGATCGGTTGGTTCTCGTCGAGACGTCGACCAATCCGTGCATCCAACAAGATCGCCTAGGTAAAGGTCGCACATCAGCAGATACGGCATGGACGGACGGATGGCTCATGGCTGGATGGATGCCCGGAGCGGCGGGGCCACGGGAAGCTCGGAATATGGCCGCCCGATATGGCGATATCTCCTTCCAGCAAGTGGCCGGCGACACCAGCTAGCTTATCCATCGTCCCGTATCCGCCGCCCCTTTCCCATTGGCGAGGCCGAGGCCCATGTTCGATCGAATCGCGGCACCGCCGGCCGGGCTCCGTGAATGGATCGACGACGGTGGTTCACGTCCGTCGATCGACCGGCCGGGGATGGACCCACGCCGGCGCGCGACAGGTTCCAATCTCCCAACAGTGGCTTCGGGCTGGACCCGGAGATGGGCACATTGAATTTGTCCCCTCCCCCGCCACGGACGTCGCGGCGTGGCCTCCATCGATCCACGGATTGGGTAGCTGTGGTTCGTATGGCCGGGGATTGGTTTGGTGCACACATTACTGCGCGCACGGCTGGCCTGGCTACAAAACCTCAGTTAAGCAGCTGCAGTACGTTCGTCGCCAAGCTAGCTTGATTTCCCTTATTATTGGCTACCTAGTGCCATTTTACAAAATCACTAATTAAGGAGTACTCGTTGCAAAGAACACTCCACTTTCCCGGATCGCGACAAGTGGCGCATATGCAGCGCGCCACTTGTCGCAACCTGGAAGTTTTCTCTTTTTTCGTAAATCCATTTATTCAAAACATTTTATCTCTTAAACCGTGCGTTCAAATCTTAAACCGTTTCCACCGTTGGATTCCTCGCGTCGAGATCTTCAAAACTAGATCCCATGTTGATAGGGTTTGACGAACTCTTTTTTCACGAAAAAAACCGGATGAAAAAAATCGGGGCGAAAAAACCGGACCGAGAAGCATGGTTTTTTTCCCTTTCCGAAAGAGGCACGTCCGTGCCTCTCGCGAAATCACAACCATGTCTCTCGTGAAAGCAAAACTGTGACTCTCGTGGAAGGAAAAAAACAGAAAACGCGTTTTTTTTTCGTTTCCGAGAGGCACGGCCGTGACTCTCACGAAAGCACAATCGTGCCTCTCGCGAAACCAAAACCGTGACTCTCGCGAAAGAAAAAAAAACAGAAAACGCGTATTTTTTCCCTTCCCGAGAGGCACGGCCGTGACTTTCGCGAAAGCACAACCGTGCCTCTCGCATAAGCAAAACCGTGACTCTCCCGAAGAAAAAAAAACACAAAACGCGTTTTGTTTTTCCCTTTCCGAGAGGCACGGCCGTGACTCTCGCGAAAGTACAACCGTGCCTCTCGCGGAAGCAAAACCGTGACTCTCGTGAAAGAAAAAAAACAGAAAACGCGTTTTTTTTCGTTTCCGAAAGGCATGGCCGTGATTCTTGCTAAAGCATAACCGTGCCTCTCACGGAAGAAAAACCGTGACTTTCCCGAAAGGAAAAAAAAGGAAACGCGTTTTTTCGTGAAAAAAAATTCAAATTTTTTTTAATCGAAAAGCTAAGAAAGACCGAGGGAAAACCAAAACATCGAAAAATCCCGGAAAAAAACCGTTTAAAAAGCCGAAAACACGTGCGGAAAAATAAAAAAACAAAATCTGAAGGAAGCATCCAGAGCGCGACACGTGGCAAATGGCTGAGAGCGCGTCAAGTGGCGCTAATCGTTGCGAGGCTCCCGAAGGAGCGCTCGTTAACTAGTTGCTCCCGCCATTTTAATTTCCCTTCGATCTAGAGGTCTAGGTAACAGAATTTTGGAATAATATGGTAGGAAAAGCCTGGCCCAACCGAAGAAGTTAACCTAACTGAAATGTCATAAAGCGAACGTGCTTTGAGAAGGATTTTCAAGCGAACACTCTATGTCCGATCCCACGCACGGATCTTAATGTGATAACACATGGCAATCCTCATGGGCGTACTGTTCGGTTCTCTCGTTTGAGCCTCCCAGGGCAAACGACGCAAATTTATGCTCCATCCATCCCCATCGAGTGAACGAGACCCGCATCCACGAAGTTCAGAGCATGACATCTGCGTAGCATGACATTTCTCTGTTGTTGCATGACAATCACTAGACATGTGCGGCAACTTTTCTCTTGTTGTACCATGCCAAATCATTTTGCTATAACATGGCAATCTTTTGTACCAACATGGTAATTACTAAACATGAGGGCAGTTTTCTCTTCTATGACATGGCAATTCTCCGTGTTATAGCATAACAATTCCAATAGGGCAATCCATGATCATGTGGCAAAATTCTACGATGTAGCATGGTAAATCCTAATATGGGGAACAACTCTCGTTCGTATACATGAAAATCTTCTTTGTTGCAGCATGGCAATTCTCTCTTCATAAAATGGTGCAATATGATAATTCTCTTCTAATAAAATGGTGCAACATGACAATTCACTCTTCTTAGCATCCTCTAGCGATGTGTGAGGAAGAGGGCACATGGCGTCGTTCGTTGGCTAGAGCCTCTCAGAGCGAACGGAGTTTTTCGCTTGTTTGAGCCTCCCAGAATAAACGATCATTCGCCCAGGGGTGCTAATGAGGGCACATTTTTCGCCTGTTAGAGTCTTAACATAATAGCTTCCTGCAGCACATCAGCTTGTATATTTGTTTGAAATTAATCAAGACAAGTACCTAATTTTTTGACCGTGCCCGCTAACTTTGTTTCGAATTGATCAAAACATGTACTCCTGTGTCACAACGGTGAAGCGTTAAATATGATGGTGGACAACAAGCGCCTAAATAAATATTTGCCCGGCGGCCCTCCTAACTTTGTTTGGCCGCCTACTTGTTTTAGCTGGTACATGTACATGTATGGTCGGTCTCGCACCCTCGTTGTCAGATTGAAAGTGTGCCCTGGATTTTGCTGGTAGAAAAGGACTGATCGATGCAGACGGATCATACATATCACGCGGATATGGATGGCAAGATCACATGCATCATCAGCTTTCCTGTACCTACGCAATATGTAGCATTTTTTCATGCAGCATGGAAGCCCATTTGCCTTTTTTTTGTTGGAAAAACAATTTCATTAATTCTCGTATCACGGTAAATGTAAAAATGCACCATCGTGTTTATTTTTATTTCCGGAATTACGGAGATATATGATGCAAGGGAGCTCGATCGACTCATTGACCGAGCAGTCGAGCAAGCATGCATGTCTTGAGTCCAACCAGCTGCCTGCATGACAACGCAGGGCCATGCATGCATGCGTGGCACAGTGCATAGTGCATGGCATGCATGCTTCATTTATCCTCTGGATCGCGTATGTGTGGCACGGAATACGACACGCCATTGTTCATTTTTGTCAGGCTCATGCATGCATGCATGCATGCGCCGATTTGAATTACACCCGCGCACCGGGGCAGCTCGAGTGGTCGACGGCGAGGGATCGATCTCATCTCATCCCCGGACGAGCCACTTGGATGGAGAGCTGGTGAAAGCAACGTGTGAGGGACATGAGTATATCCATGCGGCTCCGGGCTGTATGCATGTGACAACCTCCCCCATTTCCGGCCGTCGACACGTCCAAACACGGAACGCGTGCGCGGCTTGGCCGGACTCAATGGTCGGTCATGGACGCGACGCCTCTTGGCTGGCAGTAGCGACTCCGCGACAGCGACGCCGGGCTTCCCTGAAAGGGACGCCGCCTCGACTCCGGCTCACCGGTCGATCGCCAGGTACGTACATGTGTGGTTAAGCCTGCTAATTTTGTCAAGCCCTCCGACACAAAAATCATGTGAACCCAGCGCACGCCACCAGAACACGTGCGCCTTTGCACGGGCAGCGTGGCGGGAAATTGGTTACGGAGATTAAATCCAGATTAGGACCACTGTTAAACAACATCATTTAGTTGCAATGCTTGCAAGGCTTAAGTGATGTGCATTACCGAGAGGGCCCAGAGATACCTCTCCGACAATCGGAGTGACAAAACCTAATCTCGAAATACGCCAACCCAACATGTACCTTTGGAGACACCTGTAGTACTCCTTTATAATCACCCAGTTACGTTGTGACGTTTGGCAGTACCCAAAGTGTTCCTTCGGTAAACGGGAGTTGCATAATCTCATAGTTATAGGAACATGTATAAGTCATGAAGAAAGCAATAGCAACATACTAAATGATCGGGTGCTAAGCTAATAGAATGGGTCATGTCAATCAGATCATTCAACTAATGATGTGATCCCGTTAATCAAATAACAACTCTTTGTCCATTGTTAGGAAACATAACCATCTTTGATTAACGAGCTAGTCAAGTAGAGGCATACTAGTGACACTTTGTTTGTCTATGTATTCACACAAGTATTATGTTTCCGGTTAATACAATTCTAGCATGAATAATAAACATTTATCATGATATAAGGAAATAAATAATAACTTTATTATTGCCTCTAGGGCATATTTCCTTCAATACCTATTTCCTTATACAAAGAAATTATGCCTGATATTGCACCAATTGAGATAGAAGATATCGATGTTACCATTAAGCTTGCTAATAGAGATACTATTTCACCAATTGGGATTGTTAGAGATGTTGAAGTCTTGTGTGGGAAGGTTAAATATCATGCTGATTTTCTTGTTCTTGGCTCCCCTCAAGATAGCTTTTGCCCCATTATATTTGGTAGACCCTTCTTGAATACTGTTAATGCTAGGATAGACTGCGAAAAGGATCTTGTTACTATTGGTTTGGGTGATATGTCTCATGAGTTTAACTTCTCTAAATTTTGTAGGCAACCCCATGATGAAGAATTGCCTAGTAAAGATGAAATTGTTGGTCTTGCTTCTATTGCCGTGCCTCCTACTGATCATTTAGAACAATATTTGCTAGACCATGAAAATGATATGTTTATGAATGAAAGAAGGGAAATAGATGAAGTATTCTTTAAATAAGGACCCATTCTGAAACACAATTTGCATGTTGAAGTCCTAGGGGATCCTCCTCCACCCAAGCGTGATCCCGTGTTTGAGCTTAAACCATTACCTGATACTCTTAAATATGCTTATCTTGATGAAAAGAAGATATATCATGTTATTATTAGTGCTAACCTTTCAGAGCATGAAGAAGAAAAATTATTGAAAACTCTGAAGAAGCACCGTGCTGCTATTGGATATACTCTTGATGATCTTAAGGGCATTAGTCCCACTCTATGTCAACACAAAATAAATTTGGAGAAAGACGCCAAACCAGTTATTGATCACCAACGACGGCTGAATCCTAAGATGAAAGAAGTGGTAAGAAAGGAAATATTAAAGCTCCTTGAGGCAGGTATAATTTATCACGTTGCTGATAGTTAGTGGGTAAGTACTGTCCATTGTGTCCCTAAGAAGGGAGGTATTATTGTTGTTCCTAATGATAAAGATGAATTGATTCCGCAAAGAATTACTACAGGTTATAGGATGGTAATTGATTTCCACAAATTAAATAAGGCTACTGAAAAAGATCATTACCCCTTACCTTTATTGATCAAATGCTAGAAATATTATCCAAACATACACATTTTTGTTTTCTAGATGGTTACTCTGGTTTCTCTCAAATACCTGTGTCAGCTGATGATCAAGCAAAGACCACTTTTACTTGCCCATTCGGTACTTTTGCTTATAGACGTATGCCTTTTGGTTTATGTAATGCACCTGCTACCTTTCAAAGATGCATGATGGCTATATTTTCTGACTTTTGTGAAGAGATATGTGAGGTTTTCATGGACGATTTCTCCGTTTATGGATCCTCTTTTGATGATTGCTTGAGCAACCTTGATCGAGTTTTGCAGAGATGTGAAGAAACTAATCTTGTTCTAAATTGGGAGAAATGCCACTTTATGGTTAATGAAGGTATTGTCTTGGGGCATAAAATTTCTGAAAGAGGCATTGAAGTTGATAAAGCTAAAGTTGATGCTATTGAAAAGATGCCATGTCCCAAGGACATTAAAGGTATAAGAAGCTTCCTCGGTCACGCCGGTTTTTATAGGACGTTCATTAAGGACTTCTCAAAAATTTCTCGGCCTCTGACTAATCTATTAAAAAAAGATATTCCTTTTGTCTATGATGATGATTGTGTAGAAGCATTTGAAATACTTAAGAAAGCATTAATTTCTGCACCTATTGTTCAGCCACCTGAGTGGAATTTACCCTTTGAAATTATGTGTGATGCTAGTGATTATGCTGTAGGGGTTGTTCTAGGGCAAAGAGTTGATAAGAAATTAAATGTTATTCAATATGCTAGTAAAACTCTAGATAATGCCTAGAGAAATTATGCTACCACTGAAAAAGAATTTTTAGCAGTTGTTTTTGCTTGTGATAAGTTCAGACCTTATATTGTTGATTCTAAAATAACTATTCACACTGATCATGCTGCTATTAAATACCTTATGGAAAAGAAAGATGCTAAACCTAGACTTATTACATGGGTTCTCTTGCTACAAGAATTTGATTTGCATATTATTGATAGGAAGGGAGCTGAGAACCCCGTTGCAGACAACTTGTCTAGTTTAGAAAATGTTCTTGATGACCCACTACCTATTGATGATAGCTTTCCTGATGAACAATTAAATTTCATAAATTCTTCTCGAACTGCTCCATGGTATGCTGATTATGCTAATTATATTGTTGCTAAATTTATACCACCTAGTTTCACATACCAGCAAAAGAAAAAGTTCTTCTATGATTTAAGACATTACTTTTGGGATGACTCACATCTTTATAAAGAAGGAGTAGATGGTATTATTAGATGTTGTGTACCCGAGCATGAAAAGGAACAGATCCTACGCAAGTGCCACTCCGAAGCCTATGGAGGGCACCATGCTGGAGATAGAACTTCACACAAGGTATTGCAATCCGGTTTTTATTGGCCTACTCTCTTCAAGGATGCCCGTAAGTTTGTCTTGTCTTGTGATGAATGTCAAAGACTTGGTAATATTAGTAGACGTCAAGAAATGCCTATGAATTATTCACTGGTTATTGAACCATTTGATGTTTGGGGCTTGATCATATGGGACATTTTCCTTCCTTCAATGGGTATACACATATTTTAGTTGCTGTTGATTACGTTACTAAGTGGGTAGAGGCTATTCCAACTAGTAGTGCTGATCATAACACCACTATTAAGATGCTTAAAGAAGTTATTTTCCCTAGGTTTGGAGTCCCTAGATATTTAATGATTGATGGTGGTTCACACTTTATTCATGGTGCCTTTCGTAAAATGCTTGCTAAGTATGATGTTAATCATAGAATTGCATCTCCTTATCACCCACAGTCTAGTGGTCAAGTAGAATTGAGTAACAGAGAGCTCAAATTAATTTTGCAAAAGACTGTTAATAGATCTAGAAAGAATTGGTCCAAGAAACTTGATGATGCATTATGGGCCTATAGAACTGCATATAAAAATCCTGTGGGTATGTCTCCGTATAAAATGCTTTATGGTAAAGCATGTCACTTACCTCTTGAATTAGAACATAAGGCATATTGGGCTATTAAGGAGCTCAACTATGACTTCAAACTTGCTGGTGAGAAGAGGCTTTTTGACATTAGCTCACTTGATGAATGGAGAACCCAGGCTTATGAAAATGCCAAGTTGTTTAAAGAAAAAGTTAAAAGATGGCATCATAAAAGGATACAAAAGCGTGAGTTCAATGTAGGTGATTATGTATTGTTATACAACTCTCGTTTAAGATTTTTTGCAGGCAAACTTCTCTCTAAATGGGAAGGTCCTTATGTTATCGAGGAGGTCTATCGTTTCGGTGCCATAAAAATCAACAACTTCGAAGGCACAAATCCGAAGGTGGTGAACGGTCAAAGAATTAAACATTATATCTCAGGTAATCCTATAAATGTTGAAACTAATATTATCGAAACCGTAACCCCGAAGGAATACATAAGGGACACTTTCCAGAACGTTTCAGACCCCGAAAAGGAATAGGTATGTGGTACGGTAAGTAAACCGACTCCAAAACAGTTCTAATGGCAATTTTTCTCCGTTTTGGAATATTTAGAAAAATAGGAAAATAAGAAGCAGTCCGGGAAGGACACGAGGCTTCCACGAGGGTGGGAGGCGCGCCCTACCCCCTGGGCGCGCCCCCCTGCCTCGTGGGCACCTCGTGTGCTCTCCGGACTCTGTTTTCTTGCACGATACTTCTTTTGGTCGGTAAAAATTCATTATATAATCTCCCGAAGGTTTTGACCACCGTACCACGCAAATATCCTCTATTCTTGTTTCGAGCTGTCTTTTGTCAGGGTTGTCAAGGCCAGGCATCATGTCGTCCCCCTCCTCCAACAATGGTGACAACGATGCTTGGCTAATGAAGATAGAACTGAAGAGGGAAGAACCTATGGAGATCAACAAGGATGAAGGGATCAAGAAGGCCACGGAGGACCAAGTTCCGGCAGCAGAAGACATCCTTCAACTTGATCACAATCTTCTTACCCCAACTGAGATCGAAGCTTTCAAGATGATTGAGTTAGCTCGTATACAAAACAAGTATCTCACACGTGAAAATATTTTGTTAAAGGAGCATATCATCGCACTCAAGGGCATTATCCGCAAGTTGGAGGACCTCCTACGCTCGATGTGCGACTATCCATCATCACCTCCATCTCCTTCACCAGCAAAAGAGATATAATCACATGGGTATGGGCACTCCCCTTGGCAACTGCCAAGCTTGTGGGAGTGCCCTGGTATCGTATCACCATCACTTTTATCTTTACCATTTTTCTTAGTTCGGTCCTTTTGATAATATCTTGATCTAGTAGAATAAAGTTTTAGTATGATCTAGTTGTGAGTTTTGCTTTATGATCTTCTTATGTAATCGAGTCCGCGAGCTATATATAATAAAGATTAGTGTTGAGTCAAGGGCTTGATTATTTTGCTATGATCTTGAGAGAATTAAATAAAATAAAAGAGAAGAAATAAAAAGAACAAAGAGATCATATGGATCTTATGGAAAGTAATGAGCTCACATATAAAGAGTATGATGAATAAAAGTTGTTGAGAGTTGGCAAACATAGTTTTGGTCATCGTTGCAATGAATAGGAAGTAATAAAGAAAGAGAGGTTCACATATAAATATACTATCTTGGACATCTTTTATGATTGTGAGCACTCATTAAAGTATGACATGCTAAGAGCTGACGTTGGACAAGGAAGACAACGTAATGAGTTATGTTTTCTTACATCTGAGATAAATTATATTGTCATGGATCATCCAACATGTTGAGCTTGCCTTTCCCTCTCATGCTAGACAATTTCTTTGCACCAAGTAGAGATACTACTTGTACTTCCAAATATCCCTAAACCCAGTTTTGCCATGAGAGTCCACCATATCTACCTATGAATTGAGTAAGATCCTTCAAGTAAGTTGTCATCGGTGCAAGCAATAAAAATTGCTCTCTAAATATGTATGACTTATTAATCTGGAGAAAATAAGCTTTATACGATCTTGTGATGTGGAAGAAATAAAAGCGACAGACTGCATAATAAAGGTCCATATCACAAGTGGCAATATAAAGTGACGTTCTTTCGCATTAAGATTTTGTGCATCCAACCCTGAAAGCGCATGACAACCTCTGCTTCCCTCTGCGAAGGGCCTATCTTTTACTTTTATCATCTACCTTATGCAAGAGTCATGGTGATCTTCACCTTTCCTTTTAAATTTTATCCTTTGGCAAGCACAATGTGTTTGAAAGATCCTGATATATATAGCTAATTGTATGTGAGTCTTCATGAACTATTATTGTTGACATTACCCCTGAGGTAAAACGTTGGGAGGCAAAATTATAAGCCCCTATCTTTCTCTGTGTCCGATTAGAACTTCATACCCTTAAATATTGCGTGAGTGTTAGCAATAGTGAAAGACTAAAAGATGGTTGAGTATGTGGACTTGCTGAAAAGCTGTAGCGACCCAACCCGAATGGATCAAGTCTCTGTGCTTAAGTGTCATCCCTGGATCGGTATGCTGACACACACAGTACTCGAGGATTTATAATAGAGGTAAATCACATGTAAAAGTAACGTAAATACTATTACCTCAATCCAAAATAGCAGAAGTAACAAGGTTGTGGATTCCCATCAACACCAACGGCAAAGTTGAGCGTAGAAATCGTAACCCTAACGTATCACTTACTCATCGTAAGATAATCTTGCAACATGAGACGTTGCAGCCACAAAGGGTCAGTACATTGAATGTACTGGCAAATTCACACCAGAGGATAATGATGAACAATGGCTATCACTACATGCATATTTGGCTTGTGGAAAAGCTCTATGGTTATAGTTTTGCGAAAAGCCAATTTTTCCCTACTACAAAGGAATAAATTTTATTTAACTATCATGGTGGTTGTTGAACATTGAGAATGGTTGACAGCATTCTCAATCCCAATTAAATAACATCATTAAACCCAACAAACTTAATTTAAAGTAACATGATGAGATCAACAGGATAATCCAAGTACCAGAGACTCAAGATGTCCATAACCGGGGACACGGCTAATCATGATTAGTTTATTACACTCTGCAGAGGTTTGCGCACTTTTCCCCACAAGACTCGATCGCCTCCATTTGGTTTCTCGCACTACATGGTGTTTGAGAAGACGGATGACCGAGACATAGTCTTTCCGAAGCGTTTGCACCTTACGATGGGTAGACCGTTCCACCTACAACCCCTACATCTGCTAGTCTACCACTGTAAGAGTTCACACGACTTAATCAACTATGCTAGAGCCCATAATAGCTTGTGGCTGCACACGGAAGTTTCTATCATGAATAATCTTATGATCCCTTTGAGCCTGGGTGGCGGACCGTAGGATGATCACACGGTATATCCCCGGGATCTCCTAGGACAACACTGGTATTTCCCCAGGTGTCCGGGCAAGTCCACTGGTATATCCCCAGGGTGCCCCTAGCAATCCACCCAGATGTGTATTAAAGTTGCCACCTTAAGTTGAACCATTAATTAACAATCTCACATCTGTCATGAAATACTCTCAAAACCAATCCACGTCTACGAGCATAGCATGGCAATGTAAGCATAACGTAATAGTAACTCCCAAGGTTTGAATGCAGGGCAATAGGTTCCTACCTCATCAACTACTTCCCAATACCCACATATTATCAATCCTACTCATGCAATGTTTGAGGGTGAAACTAATGCATAAAAACTGGGTATGAAAGGGGATATGATCAAAGTGTGAACT
>NC_053024.1:704875238-704979573 GCF_003073215.2 Triticum urartu | reverse complement strand
CTAATAGGACAATGCCGAAACTATAGATGTCTGACTGCATATTCCGCTGGCTCGTGTCGATGAACACAGGGTCTATGTACCCATAAGTGCCTTGCACGATATCTGTGGTCTGTGATCCGGTTTCGTGGTGAACAAATCTTGCCAATCCGAAGTCACCTAACTTCGCACCGTACGAAGTGTCAAGCAGCACATTGCTCGACTTGATATCACCATGTACGATACATTGTTGGTGTTGCTCGCAATCTACATGGAGGTATTGCAGTGCAGAACCTAGATCGAGGATGATCTCGTACCTGTTTGTCAAATCATGTTACCATTACATCAAAAAGAAATTAAGTTGCATCGATGGAGACAGAACTACATACCTCTTGTCCCATGGTAGCCAACTGTTGCCCCCATGTAGGTGTTGATCAAGGCTACCTTGTGGCAGGAACTCATACACAAGAAAGAGACGTGCGTGCTTGTCGTCCCGCCACCAGCATACAAACTCAATTGGGTTCCTCTTGTCGTCGTAGCACCAACCTATCAGTTCGACCAGGTTCCGGTGCCTCAGGCGACTGGCGACCCTGAGTTCGTCCTCGAACGCCTGCATCCCCTGCCCGGATGCCGCCGTTTTGAATCTCTTTATAGCCACCGGTCTGCTTGGGCTTGTGAGTTGTCCCCTATAAACAAAGGCGGAACCTCCTTGCCCGAGCCTGGTTTCATTGGAGAAATTGTTGGTCGCACGCGCCAGCTTATGATAATCAATATGTCCAAGGCCCCTGGCGAGTGCTCTGCATTGCTTCTTCCTCATGCATAGCTGCCATCGATGGACGCCAACAAAGATGCACACGATTGCAATAACTCCAATAACTGGTCCAGTTACCTCTATTAGCAGCTTCCGCAGGTTCGGCGGAACCTTGGAGCTCTTCGGCGAAGGCGGCGGAATCTCAGAGCTCTTCGGCGAAGGCGGTGGAATCTCGGAGTTGTTCCGTGCAAGTGGTAGATCCAAGGTGGAATTAAATGACCAGGACATTATTTGGTGTAACTCAACGGCAGACCCAGTGGCACCCGAGAAGCCGATGGCCACCACGCTGGGCAAGAGCTGCCTCAGGTCAACACTCGTGTTGACACTGTAAGTCGCGTCGCCGATCTGGAGAACGGCCGCTAGCATTTTGGTGTCGTTGCCGTAGCTGATCTGGCAAGTCATCGGGAGGCCGGATGTTAGGTTCCTGCCTGGCACGGTCGCGTTGGTGTACGCCCGTGAGACGATGGAATTGACATCGATGCCCATGTGGCTGCCACTGGTGTCGACGTCGTCGTTCTTGAACGTGTCAAACTCAACCGCCACGGCTCGGTCGTCGCCGGTCGCGACGACCGTGCCATCGGTTTTGTTGAAGAGGCCGAGGTTCCCGCCGCCGAAGTTGTTGTTATTGGAAATGCTCGTCGGAGGATAATGCCCGAGGAAGAATGTCATGCCGTCGCCATTGCTTGCACTGATTACCTTGATTTGGAAGGTGAAGGATGTGGTGAAGCGGGCGAGCTCGCCGGTGACGGTGTCCCACAGCGGCATGGGCGTCGCGAGGAACGCTCGGCCTACGCTGTTATTGACGCTTGTACCATCGCCGTTTCTTGTCAGCTGGATCATCTGAGACTGGGAGTCGTAGTATGCGTCGCCCTGGAAACTGAAGTCTTGGGCGTCGAAGTCGGGATTGGAGAAGTTGGAGCTAAAAGAAAGCGCCGTAGCACGAGGCAGATGCAGAGAAGACCATGTCGAGCAGCAGAGGAGGATGAAGATCTGTATTCGGTGGGAGAAGCTCACAGCAGCCATTTGCTTTGGAAGGAAGCTCGTGAACAAGCACACCTATATATTGACTCGTCATCTCGACGAATATTTGGCGATGCAAACCAACAGCCAGCTGCCCGGGGCATCGGACTCGGACCTCAGCGTCATGCCGTGCGCAAATCCTGTGTACATGTCGCAAAGACGACCTCTGGTAGTGTCCGTTAAGCAGAAAGATATAAGCCAAACGACAACGCCGCAACCCCTTTCTGCGCTATCTCCTAGGTGGGAAAATAAGGTACTACGTGCTGTCTGACCAAGTCTGAAGAAGCATATGTTATTCTGACGATCAAGTATCGTCAGCATGCTAGCTACTTTTGAGATCGTCACCGGCACCAAGGGAGTGATGTCCAATGTCAGCTCCTCCGGTCGTACGGCATCCATGGTGTGGGTGATGGATGGCCGGCTGCTCGGTTCCTGGTGCACGCACAAGAGCCTGACAAGTAGCACACGCTCCATCTGTTGTCGCCCGGTACTAGACTCGCCGCCTATCAGCCTGTCGTCTGCGGCCTCAAGGATCGTGTTGTTGTAGTACAAACTTCTTACCCGTGACGACAATGGAGTCGTATCATGGAGGCGCGTTGTTGGGTCCTTTCCAGAGACCATCTCTAGTAGGACAATGCCGAAGTTGTAGATGTCTGACTCCTGTTCCGTTGGCTCGTGTCCACGAACACAGGGTCAATATATCCGTAAGTGCCTTGCACGACATCAGTGATCCCTTACCCAGTTTCGTGGTGAACAAATCTTGCCAATCCGAAGTCACCTAACTTGGCATTGTGTGAAGACCCAAGAAGCACGTTGCTGGACTTGATATCACCGTGTACGATACATTGTTGGCCTTGCTCGCAATCTACATGGAGGTATTGCAACGCAGAGCCTATAGGTCGAGGATGACCTCATACCTGTTTGTCAAAGCATATACATCCATTATGTATCAAGAAAAAACAAAGTTGCGCACAACGATGTAAATGCTCTCAAGATGCAATTATAATGTGGGACGAGACTTGCCTGCTCCCCCGTCGTGTGCACATCCGTGCTCCCGTCTACGTGGCTTGATTTGATTGGAACAAAATAAGGTCCGGCATCACCCCTTTAAAATCAGGGGGGTGAGAAAAAAAGAAAAAAAAACAACCGTAGAATTAAGTCGAAGCACGGATGGGAGCACGGAGAGGAAGCAGGCAAGCCGGATCCTATAATGTGTACCTCTTGGACCATGCTAACCAACTGTTTCCCCTGTGTAGGTGTTGATCAAGGCTACCTTGTGGCAAAAGCTCATACACAAGGAGGAGGCGTGTGTACCTCTCGTCCCGCCATCAACATATAAATTCAATCAGGTTCCTCTGGCCGTCATAGCTCGTAGCACCAGCCTATCAATTCGACAAGGTTCCGGTACCTCAACCGACTGGCAATCCCGAGTTCGTCCTCGAACGCCTTCCTCTCCTCGCCCGATTCTGCCAGCTTGAATCTCTTTATCGCCACCGGTCTACTTGGACTTGCCAGTTGGCCCCGAAAACAGAGGCTGAGCCTCTTTCCCCAAGCTTGTTTTCCTCTGCAAATTTGTTGGACGCACGCGCCAACTTATGATAACCAATATGTCCAAGGCCCTGGGCGAGAGCTCTATAATGCTTCTTTCTCATGCATAGCTGCCATCGACGGACGCCAACAAAGATGCACACAATTGTTATAACGCCAATAACTGGTCCAGTTATTACCTCTACTAGCAGGATCTTTGGTGTAGAAGGGGGCCTCTTCGGTGCAGGCCGCGGGTCCAAGGTGGAGTTGAATGACCAGGACATTATTTGGTGTAGCTCGACAGCCACACCGGTGGCACCCGAGAAGCCAATGGCCACCACACTTGGCAAGAACTGCCTCAGGTCAAGACTAGTGTTGACACGATATGTCGTGTCGGCGATCTGGAGAAAAGTCGCTAGCATTTTTGTGTCGTTGCCGTAGCTGATGTGGCAAGTCATTGGGAGGCCAGACGTTAGGTTCCTACGAGGCACGGTCGCGTTGGTGTACGCCCGTGAGACGATGGAGTTGACATCAATGCCCATGTGACTGCTACTCGTGTCGAAGCCATCGTTCAAGTATGTGTCGAACTCAACCGCCACGGCTCCATCATCGCGGCCGCGACCGTGCCGGGGGTTGTGTTGAAGAGGCTGAGGTTCCCGTTGCCCATCTCGCGTTTGACATTGGGAATGCTCACCGGAGGATAATGCCCGAGGAAGAATGTCAAGCCATCGCCAGTGTTTGCATTGTTTACCTTGATTTGGAAGGTGAAGGAGGTTGTGAAGCGGGCGAGCTCGCCAGTGACATCCCACAGCGGCATGGGCGTCGCAAGGAAAGCTCGTCCCATGCTGTTCTTGATGCTTATACCATGGCCATTTCTTGTGAGTTGGATCATGTGAGACTGGTTGTCATAGTATGCGTCACCCTGGAAACTGAAGTCTTGGGCGTCATAGTCTGGATCAGAGAAGTTGGAGCTAAAAGAAAACACGGTAGCACGAGGCGGGTGCTGAGACCATATCGAGTAACAGAGGAGCATGACGATGTGTATTTGGTGGGAAAAGCTCATGGCAGCAGCCATTTGCTGCAGCGTGTTGTTTCGAAGCTCGTCAACAAGCTCACCATATACAACTTCAAATCTCGATGATGAAATGGCCCCTAGAAATGTCAACAGCCCCTGTTCAGCTTACCTCCGCTCCATAGCTCCACTCCTGGCACGGGTGGAGTCACGGTGAAAAAATGCGGAGCGGCTGTTTCGTGGCTCCACAGCTCCTGCTATTTTGTGGAGCAAGTGGGATTCCGAACAGGGCCTTAATAAGCCAAATGATAACCTTTCTGCTCAATCTCCTGTATATAGGTGAGAAAAATTATGTGACATCTATCTGACCAGGTCAATTCGCCGGGTAGTCTAATATTCCACTAGCTCCTTTCCACTATTCCGCTGTTTTTGTTTGGGCTTTTGCTGCTCCTTTCGGCTATCCCGCTGTAAACCAGAGAAACGGTTTTTTTTAATAACTGGAGAAACAGGTTCAAACTTCTACTTCAAAACTCCGAGGCCGAACCACTCACCGCCCACTTCAGTTTCATGGAAAACGACCAAGGCCCACTTTACCGCTATAGGTAAAGTTGCTGCAAGCACGGCCTTGAAACTGAAAGCACTACAAAGGCCCAACCCAACCCAACCCACATGGCAGCATAAATATCATCGATTTTGTGGAAATGCTATTTACATCCTGGCATAGCATTACGAAGGCCACATGGCCATCAGTGACAGCGCTGGAGGTTAAGGCAGAGATATTTTTTTTAATCTTGAAAGTGGTCTCTACCTTACTCGCATAAGTTAGCAGACCGAAGACAGCCTGAGTATTTAGCAAAAGAATATAGCTGAGGCAACGCCCGACGCACAGCCAAGGCCACCTCAGATAGGTCAAGAGAGCAGGGTCTCCGGTCTTCTAGCTCCGCCTCTGCTACCTCCTCTCACCGGTGGCAGCGCATCTGTAACCCAACTTGGTGTCTTGGGGCTTAACCACAGAGCCTCGCCAGTGTCCTTGTGCTTGAAGTCGGGGGCTTTAGGTGACCTCTGAATTTCAGACGAGACAGAACAATCATTAGGACCAGCCAAGGGGGGAAAGATGGATAAATCATGACGAAATGTCCCGAGACTTACCTTGTCTGCTCGGTTGTCCCACCAGCTTTGAGGACTGTCCACCAGACTCTGCCACAATTCCGCTGAAAGCAATAATATGGGAGTCATCAGCAAAGAGATGATCACGGGTTGTAAAGCACAAACTACCGAAAAGAAGAATATGTAGGTTTCGGTAGAAAGTTTGACCAAGACACATCAAGAAACATGGACATTGTAAGCCATATAACCTCTTTGATTCACATGAATTCCAAAACCCATGATTAGAGTGTCATGTCATCTTGAATACTACATGGTCGAAAGATGTTTGATTGTGCATAGGAAAAACTTAGGATTATTTCCAACAGATTGGATTGGATGAAGATTTCCTATGAAATTCAGTGCAAATAAATGCCAAGGAATATCCCTATTACTTGCAATTCTATTAATCAAACAGGCCTTGTAGGAAAAGTTTGTACAGATTAGAATCCTCCAAAAAAACTTTGGAAAACCTATGTGTGGTTAAAGAACCAAGAGATACATGAGGGTATTTACAACTTAAAGATGACAGATCACAAAAACATTATTTATAGAAGAAAAGATAGTAGATCCTCAGGCACAAATGATCCCATTGCAAAAAGAGGAAGGCAAACAGACAAAGATGATATTGAAGCAAGTAGAGATAATGGGATGTAATCCACAAGCCAGACAAAGATGGTATTTAAGCCACTTGTGCAACTACCAGGTACACAAGCTTAGATTACGAGTAGAGATAAGGAAGGTGTATTCCACAAGCCACTTGACTATTGATGGTAAAGTAAAATGAACACACAGGAAATAAAAACAAATTTATACCTACCTTCCTTTTTCTGTTTCTCAGGAGAGGCAGCTTGGCTTGTCTTGAATTTACTCCAACCTGTATTCGTACCTGTTGTTTATACTGAATATTAGTATCAAAAATTAACACGAAAAGGGAGAATATTATGTTTAAAGTTTTACCTTTCCCAATGCTAGAATTAAAAGGCTTATATGTTTTAGCTGCATTGTAGCCACTATTAAAGGTCAAACCATCCAACTTCTCTAGCACATAATGTGGTGCTGAGTCAAGCCAGAGTGCCTCATCTGCTGTCTTGTTCTTAAAATCAGGATACTTTGGATTTTTCTGCCCAATTCGAATAAAAACGGCTGCAAGTGTTAGTGGCTCACAAGCTTTGCTTCTTACTTTCAAGGCAGTAAACACATATGTATAAACAACATGCTCACAGATCCATTCGCCTTCTCAGCTCGGTTATCAGTCCAATTAAGTGGATTGGCAAGAACATCATTCCAGAGCGTTCTGTACTTGTCCTGTTTGGCTTTATAATCTGAGAATAAAACATAACACCATCAAGAAAAAATACAAGGATATTTTCATACATAACTGGGATTGGACTACTGAATAAAAAAAAGGGTTTACTGTAGTTAAGTAAGCACTAAACCTCCCGTGTTGTCCATTGAAAGCAGCATATATGACTGCCCAAAAAGGCACATTTTAATAGTTCATTCTGGTATATCAGCTTTTAATACTTTTGCATAGAAATATCTTACTGCAGTACTTTGACACCAAGGTATAGGCGTATAGATAAAGAGGTTTCCAGTTTAATTGAACTTATTAATTCGGTAGACAGCATGTATTAAGTGAAGTTGTAACTTAATGCAGAAAAATTGTAAGGTTTCATCATCAGGAAAACATCCGAACTATCAGACAGTTACGAAATGATGGACATGCCAATAAAGCTGTCAGAAAGGTGTCCTTGTTAGATAGTGTTTGTCCATTGCTGATAGGCATGGAACTCCATGAAAGATTACTATTTTACTGCAACTAAACTATATCTTAAATTAAAAAAGATAAGCTAAGGACAAAAACATTGGGTGCAACTTTCTTTTCTTTTCTAATGGAATGTAAATTTCTCACAGGCATAGCACAAACAATGTAATATTATCGCCTATAAGACTGGGGCTTGGTTGGATACAGCTGAGCAGCAAACCAGCACCTGAAAATGTGCATGCTGGATATTTAGAGACAGGTTTGGTTTGTTCAACTTTCTTTTCAGCCTCAGCAATCTCCATAAACCCTTCCTCTTCATCCACCATGAGATCCGTTTCCACAGCTTTACTATCAACAAATGACAGCAGATGTGCTACAACCTGGAATATAAATAGCAAATTCAGTTAGTTAGTTTCAGAAACTAAACTATAATGTGATGCAAGAGAAACAAGCAGCCAATTTTCTTTAGGAAAGAAGAACCAAATTTTGAATCAAAAGTAAGAAAGTTTCACTAGTACAGCAGAATGAGCAGCACTTTTTTTACTTCGTTCGATTAGCGGAGATCTTCAAAAGTCACAAGGAACAGAATATCAGATCAACAAAGGCCTGCTAAGTCATGTCATGAAGTAAACATAAGCATCAGTTCACCAAATGCCGAATCTTACATAGCTCAGATTGCATATTCAGTCGGGTGCGTTTGATAGCATCATGTGATTCATTCTCACAAGTGATTGTAGTACAATTACCCAGGATTTTGTCATTTTATCAGCAATAAATAAGGTATGTAAAAGGTAGGGGGCTGCTGGGCTCCACACACACTCGGTATGCAGGATAATAAGATTACCCTTTCTTTATGCTTAACCTTCTACATATAACAGGGGAAAGCAGAACACAGCAGTAAAGTAAATAGAATAGATGTATACCTGAATATTTGCTTGGCCATCAGTATGTTTGAATGGCGGAACATCTCCAGTTAATTGCCCAGACACATAGACAAGGTCCTTTTCTTGCAAGTGAGAAGCAGCTATTTGTGCCAAGTCGTCTTGAAATATTACAGGGATCCTGCAGGTAAAAAAGTGGCAAACTCCACAATGAGAAAATGGAGCGATGCACTCGAAATACGGATGGATACTCAGGCACATAAGTTCTCTAGGACACGACAACATAAAACCAGACAAAACAAAATTGTCTATCAAAGACTTTAATTACTGGAACTATAAAACGCTACTAATGTAGTGATCCCTAGCAATTTTGGAACATGTAGTGATCCCTACCAATTTTGGATTCAATTTAGTGGTCAGAGTTTACAGTGTCAAATCACAAATCCTTCCACTAGACACTTAATTTGATCCGATAGCAGGGCTAACTTCAACTTGAAACAGAACAGAGATATCTGAAACAGAGCAGGGATATCTCACTTAAGTCATGTGTTCCTTTCGTATCTATATAAGCCTGCCCATACTGGTTCTAACGTCGTTTCTCCGTTCTACCCGTAATTCATTTCATTTCATTTCAGCGCAATTAAACATGGCAGTGCTAATCCACCCTCTTGGAACCCAAACACTAGCAAGCGATCAGCGAGTACAGTACAGAGGAGGAGCGGAAATCGGTGATCGCACGCACCAGAACTTGGGGAAGTCGGTGCGGCGGTCCTGCACGAGCACGGAGACGGCGGAGAAGCGGCCGTCGGGGAGGCGCTGGAGCTGCACGGGCGCGCCGACGGTGCCGACGAGGCGGACGGCGTTGGCGACACTTGGCTGGAAGGGAATGGTGGGCGGGCGGGGCAGCTCGCTGGGGACCTTCTCCCTCTGCCACGCCGCGGGGTCGGCCGGCGGGGGCGCGTCCCCGTCGTCTCCGGCCGCGTCCTCCGCGGGGCTCTCGCTGGGCGGCGGCGGGCGCGGCTTGGCTCGGCTGGGGTAGGCGCGCTTGGAGGTGGAGAAGGCCGCGGCGGCGGAGGAGGAGGCGGTGGCGGTGGAGGGGAGGAGGAGGCGGTGGTTGAGGAGGCGGGCGAGGTGGCGCATGGTGGCGCGTCGGCGGTTAAACCCTAAACCCTAGAATGAGATGGGGAGGGGAGAGGGGGCGGGGGTTTGGAGTTGGACCGGAGGCGGAGGAAGCAAGGGGAAGGTCAAACCTCCGAGGTTGGACTGGAGTCTTGCGGAGGGGGCGTCGCTTGTAGAAGTGGGCCGGTGGGTGGAGTGAAGTGGACCGGACCCGTCGGACCGGCCGGTGTGGTCCAGAGGTCGCGTTGTTCAATCTTTCCTTCTTTTTTCGATCTCTGCAACGCAATTCAAACCGTTTTCTTTTCCATCAGAGGTCGCGTTGCAGAACCCTTTTGAAATAAAGGCCGTGTTGCGGAAACTTTTGCAACGGAGGCTCTGTTGGTAAGTTTTTCTTTTCTGCAATAGAGCCACCTACATGTGGTGCGAAGGAGATGGTGTAGGTAGCTGCAGGAGGTTGAGGTGGTGGCGGCGGCCATGCTTTCTTTTCTGCGATAGAGCCACGTGGTGCGAAGGAGATGGTGTCGGCAGCTGCTGGAGGTTGAGGTGGTGGCGGCGGCCATGCCACGGGCGAGGTTGACATTGGCGTCAGATGGCAGCAACCAGCTGTGTATCTTATGTTTCGGTCGCATCATTGGTTTGCCAGAGTTACAATAATTGTGCTAGAAGAGAAGGGGCAGGAGGTAACTGGAAACGACGCCACGAATTGCAATAGGAGGTCATGGGGAGTTGGGGAAGAAGGGCCAGAATAAATTGGAAAAGATATAGCATGTCATTTGTTGTCTCTGCTGCTGGAGATACGGATGAGAAGGATGGAGCGGTGTGGGGTGTCCACAAGGGACACACGTCAAATGCTAGAGGCGGCAAACGCCCCGCGCTGGATCGACCGGGTGATCAAAATGACTTGGCAATTTGCAAAATTTTGTGTTTACTAAAAATATTTCATATAGAACGTGGATATTTGATGAAGACTGGTTCCATGGCAAATTCATTGTATTCACCATGGCATTTTTATTGTATGGCCTGGTCTTGTTTTGATGTGAGGTGTCTTTTTGGGTTGATGCTGTGTTTTTCAGCCTGGTGGTAGTTTGATGCTATATTTCGCATTAAGCAAGACAAAAGGATTCATCGTGTCAAACGCTACAATAAAGGCCCCGGCCCAAATAGCAGGCACTTCAAAGAAATAGGAAGAGAAAAAGGCCCGGCCCAATAGCGGGAACTTCAAAGAAATAGGAAGAGACAAGTATATAGCATGGCAATTTGATGAAGAATGGTTCCACAAGTATATAGCATGCCAAACGGAGCTTGCGCGAGGAGGCAGAGCGCCAGCGCCATGATGAGCAACTCGAAGACCTCATGCTCAAGCAGGCGATCGCGACGAACCTTGTCGCTACAAGGACGACGAGTGGCGGCGCATCCGCAAGGAGCACCGATCTCGTCAACTCCGACGAGGAGGACTGAGCTCCTCCACCGCGTCGTCCTCGGCTGCGAGCTCGCCGCCATGAGATCCCCCACCCCCCTCTAGTAGTAGTAGTAGAATGTAGTATGTAGATCATGTGGTATGCGATGAACTAGTGTGGTTGCAATTTCTCCCGCGAAAGTTCTTTTTTTAAATAATGCAATTTCATATACGGGGTCTGCTCTGCCGCGCATGATTTCGATCCGCAAAACATATCTTCGTCGAACTATAAATGCCTGGTCAGCATTATACGAGGTCTGTTAGAGATGCGCTTACAAAGTAGGCGTGTGACAGCAGCCGGATGCATGGTGCCACAAAAGTCTGTTGTGGTACAAAGAAACAATGACTAGTAGTAATTGTGCCAGCCTATGGTTTTTTTGTCAGCTCGTTTTTAAAACATATAAATTAAAAACAATAACACGATGCATGAACGAGGCAACGTAAAAAAGCATAGGTGAATAGTGAAGTTGATTAATACATAGTTAGACAGTAGTAAATGCAGCTTTTAATAGACTGGCAAGGTAGGTTCAAACGGTGCATTCGATTTTTTTAATTCATCGTAAATTGAAATTCGCAAAAAGTTTCCTTCACTTCAATGGACACCGGCCTGCTAGTAAAGCTACCTATGTAGAGGAGAGGTGTTTCCGGGGTTGTAACTCTTTGCTCAAGAGGTTGAGCTCATATGCTTGAGAAGATCAGATCCAATACAAACATTCCAACAACGGGCAAGAAGGTTAGCCGGAATAATTTAATCCAAACTATTTGGCAGTTGTTAATGTTTGGTTCGACTGTTTAGTTTGCTTTCGCTTTTATGCATTGATTTGGTTTTTTTTTGTTCTGATAGCACAACAATGGCGAGTTGTTATACTCTAGTACTTCCATCCTGATTTATTGGTCTTCTTTGTAATTTGTGTCAAGATTTGACCAAATATTTGACTAACAAAATGTTAATGCATGTCAACAAAAATTATATCGTTTGATTCGTATTTGAATATAGTTTCTGATGATATAATTTTTAGTGACATGCATGAGCATTTTGTTAGTTAAATTTATTTTCAAAATTTGTCACAAAATACAATGAGGACCAATAAACCAGGACGGTGGCAATAGCAAACATCTCGGGGGTGGATGGGGACTAGGAGATTGTCGGTGTCAAAACCGGCGGATCTCGGGTAGGGGGTCCCGAACTGTGCGTCTAAGGCGGATGGTAACAGGAGGTAGCGGACACGATGTTTTACCCAGGTTCGGGCCCTCTCGATGGAGGTAATACCCTACGTCCTGCTTGATTATTCTTGATGATATGAGTATTACAAGAGTTGATCTACCACGAGATCAGAGAGGCTAAACCCTAGAAGCTAGCCTATGGTATGATTGTATGTTGTCCTACGGACTAAAACCCTTCGGTTTATATAGACATCGGAGGGGGGCTAGGGTTTACACAAGGTCGCTTACAAAGGGGGAGATATCCATATTCGTATTGCCTAGCTTGCCTTCCACGCCAAGTAGAGTCCCATCCGGACACGGGACGAAGTCTTCAATCTTGTATCTTCATAGTCCAACAGTCCGGCCGAAGGATATAGTCCGGCTGTCCGGAGACCCCCTAATCCAGGACTCCTCAGTAGCCCCTGAACCAGACTTCAATGACGATGAGTCCGGCGCGCAGTGTTGTCTTCAGCATTGCAAGGCGGGTTCCTCCTCCCAATACACCATGGAAGAGTTTGAATACAAGGATAGTGTCCGACCCTGCAAAATAAGTTCCACATACCGCCGTAGGGAGAATAATATTTCCACAAATCTAATATGCTGACGCGTTTTGGCAGCATGACATCACGCCACGGCCCGATAATTATTAGAACTGTTTTTTCTTTAACCAGCCCCGCACATAACGCGAGGCGGTTTCTTGACACGTCTTGTCAAAGCAGAGATCGTGTTCCCCTTATCACGGGATTCTCATCAATACAAACGTGGGTAACCCAACCGTGCCTGTTGGTATGACTCCTAGATCTCAGGTAAGTCTCGAACGGCCACGAGGAGGACGCCTGATATTCATCCCCTTTATAAAGGGACAAGGCTTTTCCTTTTTCCCTCCTGTGCTCAATCAAATCCTTCCCCCGCCTCGAGTTCTAACACCCAAAGCTCAGGTCAGGTGCTTCGAACCTTCAATCATGTCCGGATCCAGCCTTCAAGGCCGGTGGGTGCCTTCCTCCGTCACGGAGGAGGACATCAAGAAGTTGAGGGAGGCCAGATATCTGACCGCTGAAATTTCGCATAGGCTGCCCGCCCGAGGGCAGGTCGTCCCTACTCCCGTACCCAACGAGAGCGTTGTATTCGTCTCCCACTTCCTCCGAGGACTAGGCCTCGCTCTGGATCTCTTTGTTAGGGGTCTTATGTTCTATTACGGGCTGGATTTTCACGATCTGGGCCCAGATTTCCTTCTTCACACCTCATCATTTATTGTCGTGTGTGAGGCCTTCCTCCGCATTACCCCTCACTTCAGCCAGTGGCTCAAGACCTTCGATGTGAAGCTGAAGATGGTCGAGGGGCAGTACACAGCGTGCGGAGGTGCTTTAATAAGAAAAATTGTTGACGCTCCATGGCCAAAGGGTTCCTTTTCAGAGGTGTCCAGATTGTGGCAGCGGGAGTGGTTCTACATCACAGCTTCCCGAAGTGCCAAATGGGTAGCTGCCCCCGCCTTTCGCTCGGGCCCCCACCACAACTGATGTCATGGATCAGCAGGGGGCTGAGCTGGGGTCCAGCCAAGGACGTGCCCATACTGCAGAGTCATATCCGAGATCTCTTCGAGGGAGATTTCAGTCTGGTTATGGTAATACAAGTTATGCTGGTTCGTCGAGTCTAGCCTTGCAAACGCCGACCCCTCCGTATGTGGGAATTCAACCCGGAAGGACCGCGTGCTATTCAACATTTCCTCAGCATGACGCACGAGGAGATGTACAAATCGTTCTTCGGACCCCAAATAGAGTGTCCGAACACCACCAAGGACGTGGGCCTAAGCTGCAACCGCCTCGCTGCCCAAGTAAGTAATCCCATGGCCGAACACACTGTCCTTTTATCTATCATGACATCATTCTGAAGAAATCACTCTTTGACCAGGACAGGATAACAAAGGCGAAGCTGATCCGGTGTTCGGCTCCCCTTCCTGAGGGGTTGGACAATCCGGTGCTGGAAAAGATGCTCGAGCCAGCGCCTTGTCTAGTGCCCTCAAAGGAAGACGAAGGGGGGAATAAAGAGGGCGAAAGTGGGCCTCCATTGCTATCTATTCCAATAGAGGAAATGAGTGCCTCTGCGAGGGAGGATAACCAAGGGGAAGAATCTAACATTCTCTCTCCCTGGGGAAGGAAGAGGACTACCTCTGAAGATCCAGAAGCTAAGGTTTCCAAACGGGAGAAGAAGTCTCCGCCAGAGGGTCCTGCCTCAGAGGGTATTCTGGCCGCACAATGTCCGCGCGGGGATCAGCCCTCTACCGAGCTGTAAGTAATCAAAAAGTACTTAATAGTGAAGATATCCTATCTTACTTCCGAAGACAATAATCGATGCTTATAAATTGTAGTCCGGATCGCAGCCCTTCTCGACAGAGTTCATCTTCGGGGGATCTTCTTCCGGAGATGATGGAGAGTGAAACGCCTTCCCTGGATTCCCCAACTCAAGAAGCGGGCGACCTTGAAGTGTCATCGCAGAGGGTATCTCCGGATCCACTAGGGCCAGAGAATAACCCTTTGACTGCCCGGCATCCCCAGTATCCGGCTCCTGAGGGGAGCGACAGCAAGGGTTCGTACAGTGTGCGGTCGGACGCGCTGAAGGATCTTCTGGGGCAAGCTGCCGTCTCGGAAGCACATCGTACGCTAATGGGTACGGTAATTGAAAGGATTCATCCGCCGAAAGCGGTCTGCACGAAGCTTTTATGAGTCTGTTGAAAGGCTTTGAGGTACGTGAAATAATGTATGCCTTTAACAGTACCGCATACGTTAGGTATGCCCATGCATATAGTAGCCCCTGAGACTCTGGTTGTCGTCGAGAACGGCGGCAAACAGAGGATCATAGTCCCAGGTAATAACCAGACCGCCTTTATGTGCAGGTGGTTGAAGCTCCGGTGGCTAGCCGGACTGATGGGTTTGCCGAACTAAAGCGGTAGTTGGATGCGGCAGATGCCGACATCGTGCTTGTCAACAAGCAGCTTGACGAGGCACAGGGTGAGTGATTTTTCTGGTGATCGTCACATAGTAAGAGCAGCATGATGCCAGTATTTTTAATATGTTGTGACTGCAGATGGAGCTGCCACCGTGGAGACCCTTCGGGCGGAACTTGCCCGAGCCAAGGAGCAAGCGAGGAGTAGCAATGTGGCCGCTTTAAAGGCGGTCAAAGAGTTAAGGGCCGAACAAGCCGCGCATTGCAAGAGCAAGGAAAAAATAACCAAGATGGCTGTAGAATTAAAAGATGCTACTGACCGTTACCAGCTTCTTGAAGAAGAAGACCGGGCGAAAGCGACGGGCCTGGAGAAGGCCCGGGTGGCTACCAAGAAAGCCCGCTCCAAAATTAGAGCGACGAAGGAGGAGCTGAATCAAGCTGCAGATATCGTGTCTGGGAAGCCCTTCTTGTTGCGGACTAAGTTCGGAGATCCGAAGTATGCTCCTCTGGACCGGCTATGGAGTTCTGCAGACGAGTACATGGATTTGGCTGCAAGTGCTGCTGATGCAGCCGAGTACTTCAAGGATCAGAAAGGTCCCGAAGTGGAGAAGCTGTTCTGGTCACAGTTTCACGCTTCAGTCCGTCCGCTGTTGTTGAATGAGCGATTGTCCGGTTGGGCCGAGCTCCATAGGTTGTCCGGACTTGCCATGAGGTCTGTTGTGGATCACCTGTGGCCGGGAGGGCCAAGGCCGAGTAGCTACTTTAGCTTAGTGCAACAATTCCTTGAAGCTATGCCACGCATCGATGTTGTAAAGAGATCAGCGTGCATAGAAGGTGCGCGGATGGCCCTAGCCCGTGTCAAAACATACTGGGCGGAGATGGAGGCCACCACTGTTGTGGCACAGGGTCCGACCATAGGCCGAGTGGCTGCCGAGCACTACTTTAAAGAAGTCCTTGAAGGCGCTCGCTCGATAGAGACTCAGTGCTCGAAGAATATTATTTTCCAGTGACATGTAGTCCCCTTGTACAAACAATGTTTTTCTGAATTAATCAAGGTTGTATTTATACTTTTGCCCGAAAGTACTATGATGCCTCCTGTGCGGCCGTTAATGTATATATGTATATAACCTGAAAGTTTGCAGTCGTCGGCTTTCGCCCCCACGCATATAATGCGGGGGTGTTCGCATAAAATGCATATCCACACTTGATCCAACGTCTTGGTCCGTTAAGGAGGTGATAGCGTAGCGAACAAGGCAATCGGACTATATTGCTTTAACACTTTCACTTAGCCATAGGAGTTTGACAGTGGGGCTACTATATAGCCCCTAGTACTTCTGCGCTCGTCCGAATACGGTGCGCGTACGTACATGACCGAGAAACGGCCCTTCGTTAATGCGGAGGAATCCCGAAGATTCCGATTAGTCATCGAGTGGATCGAGTGGTTGACCAGTCTCTCGCTATATCATGACAGTCGGTTTTCGGCTTTCTCTACTGATGTGCTCATTCGGACGAATCAGGGCACAATCGCAGTAGTTCTCCTAGTGCTACCTTAGCCGATATAACGGAACGTAAGGTACCAAAACATGGGAGCCGGGCAAACCCAACATTTGACCAAAGACATGATTCGGAGCTGATGCATATAGGGCCAAACTCGCGACGCCGAACACTCCCTAAGGTGTTTGGTCTTTATAACATATACCGGGCTAAACAATGCCCTTTATAAGAAACCCCATGTGTCCAGGTACGTGCAAAATCCTGGCGTGGCCACATGCCAATAACGCCGGCATCCTTCTCGGTTGTGTGGAGTATCCGGAGGATGTGAGCAACAAGAGACAGTAAAAAAGGTTTACGCAGGGCCTTAATCTAAAAAGAAACCTTTTGGCGGGTCCCTGCTGCACGTCTGCGCCTGTATCTCCGTTGTGTCGTGTCCTGGACGGGTGTAGCACGATTGTAACCTGCAAAAAGGAAAGAACTTAGATGAAGGTTGCCGTGCCGAAAAGAAGAATGAGTTATCAGAATTCTAGAGAAGCCTAGTTGAGCCGAACTGGCCCTGATTACACGCAGGAAGCCCCTGGTATCGCTTTATGAGGGTTTGAAAACCAATCTTATACATGTATGATGGAACGTCGGACTCGTCTAACCGTGTCCGTGGTCTTGACGACCTGCCATTTTTTTGGTTGGTGAGGCCGTCTAGTGTGCGGCTGTTAGAGCCGCCGCGTCCTCTTCCGTACGTGAAGAACGGTTGGTATTTCCGCTAACTGTAATGATGCCTCGTGGACCAGGCATCTTGAGCTTGAGAAAAGCATAATGCGGTATTGCGTTAAAACGAGCGAAAGCCTCCCTTCCGAGTAGTGATTGAAAATTACTTCGGAATGGAGCAATGTGAAAAGTTAACGTTTCACTTCGGAAGTTATCAGGAGAACCGAATGCCACCACCAGTAGTAGAGAGCCCGTACAGTGGGCCTCTTGGCCTAGTATTACTCCCTTGAAGGTAGTATACTGTGGCTTATTTGTGTCGGGTCTATCCCCATTTTGCGGACCGTGTCTTGATATATCAGATTGAGATCACTGCCGCCGTCCATGAGGACCCTTGTGAAATGGTACCCATTTATTATTGGGTCTAACACCAAGGCCGTCAGTCCTTCGCGCTGGATATGTGTATTGTGATCCCTACAATCAAAAGTGATCGGGCAGGCCAACCAGGGGTTGGACCTAGGGGTGACGGGCTCGATGGCGCGTGTGCATCGGAGTGCGTGATTGCTTCTCCTCCTTGTCACCTTGATCACGTTTACTGTTTTAACCTCCGGTGGGAATTTTTTCTGTCCTCCGGCGCTTTGCTGGCGAGGTTCATCCTCGTCTTCGCTTGGTGTCTCCTCCCCTTTGTGTTCGATGTTTAGCTTACCGGCCTGCTTGAAGACCCAACATTCTCTGTGGGTATGATTTGCAGGTTTGTCTGGGGTGTGATGTCTACTACACAACCTTCTTCTTGTAGACGTTGTTGGGCCTCCAAGTGCAGAGGTTTGTAGGACAGTAGCAAATTTCCCTCAAGTGGATGACCTAAGGTTTATCAATCCGTGGAAGGCGTAGGATGAAGATGGTCTCTCTCAAGCAACCCTGCAACCAAATAACAAAGAGTCTCTTGTGTCCCCAACACACCCAATACAATGGTAAATTGTATAGGTGCGCTAGTTCGGCGAAGAGATGGTGATACAAGTGGTATATGGATAGTAGATAAAGGTATTTGTAATCTGAAATAATAAAAACAGCAAGGTAGCAAGTGATAAAAGTGAGCGTAAACGGTATTGCAATGATAGGAAACAAGGCCTAGAGTTCATAATTTCGCTAGTGTAAGTTCCCTCAACAATACTAACATAATTGGATCACATAACTATCCCTCAACATGCAACAAAGAGTCACTCCAAAGTCACTAATAGCGGAGAACCAACGAAGAGATTATGGTAGGGTACGAAACCACCTCAAAGTTATTCTTTCCAATCAATCCGTTGGGCTATTCCTATAAGTCTCACAAACAGCCCTAGAGTTCGTACTAGAATAACACCTTAAGAGACAAATCACCAAAACCCTAATGTCACCTAGATACTCCAATGTCACCTCAAGTATCCGTGGGTATGATTATACGATATGCATCACACAATCTCAGATTTTTCTATTCAACCAACACAAAGGACCTCAAAGAGTGCCCCAAAGTTCTGCCGGAGAATCACGACGAAAACGTGTGCCAACCCCTATGCATAGGTTCATGGGCGGAACCCGCAAGTTGATCACCAAAACATACATCAAGTGAATCACGTGGTATCCCATTGTCACCACAGATACGCACGGCAAGACATACATCAAGTGTTCTCAAATCTTTAAAGACTCAATCTGATAAGATAACTTCAAAGGGGAAACTCAATTCATTACAAGAGAGTAGAGGGGGGAAGAAACATCATAGGATCCAACTATAATAGCAAAGCTCGCGATACATCAAGATCGTATCACCTCAAGAACACGAGAGAGAGAGAGAGAGATAGAGAGAGAGAGAGAGAGATCAAACACATAGCTACTGGTACATACCCTCAGCCCCGAGGGAGAACTACTCCCTCCTCGTCATGGAGAGCACCAGGATGATGAAGATGGACACCGGAGAAGGATTGCCCCCTCCGGCAGCGGGCCGGAACGGGTCTAGATTGGTTTTCGGTGGCTACGGAGGCTTCTGGCGGCGGAACTCCCGATCTATCATCTGTTCTGGAAGTTTTAGGATACGTAGGTATATATGGGTGAAAGAGATACGTCGGGAGACTGAAGGGGGGGCACGAGGCAGGGGGCGTGCCCCAGGGGGGTGGGCGCGCCCCCCACCCTCGTGGGCACCTCCCTTCTTTCCTGACGTGCACTCCAAGCTTTTCCGGTAGCTTTCCTTTCAAAAATAACTTCTCCAGTTGATTTCGTTCCGTTTCGACTCCGTTTGATATTCCTTTTCTTCGAAACACTAAAATAGGCAAAAAAAATAGCAAATCTGGGCTGGGCCTCCGGTTAATAGGTTAGTCCCAAAAATAATAATAATAAGTGGATAATAAAGCCCAATATTGCCCAAAACAGTAGATAATATAGCATGGAGGAATCAAAAATTATAGATACGTTGGAGACGTATCAGGGTGCCGTGAATCTGACAGAGCTTGTCAAGAATTTTGTTTAGGCCAGATTGTCCATCTCTGCTGCCTTTGAAAGCCTTTTTCCGCCGACCTAGTCGGGAGCCCCTGAATCCGGCGTTTACCGCCGTATTATCTGGGCTACCTTCTTTATTTCGACGTTTGTTTTTGTTGCGTCGTGGTTTACCATTGCCATCCCTTACTTCGGATGTGCTTGGGTCACTGGTGCTGCTACGGGACAACCAGCTGTCGTCGCCCGCACAAAAGCGGGTCATGAGGCTTGTTAGGGCTGCCATTGTTCTCGATTTTTCTTGACCGAGGTGTCTGGCGAGCCATTCGTCTCGGACACTGTGTTTAAAAGCTGCTAAGGCTTCGGCATCCGGACAGTCGACTATTTGGTTCTTCTTTGTGAGGAACCTGTTCCAAAGCTTTCGGGCGGACTCTCCGGATTGTTGGATTATGTGACTTAAATCGTCTGCATCCAGAGGTCGGACATAAGTTCCTTGAAAATTGGCCCGAAAAGCGTTCTTGAGCTCCTCCCAACTTCCTATTGAGTTTTCGGGGAGGCTTTTCAGCCAGTGCCTAGCTGGCCCTTTAAGCTTGAGGGGCAAGTATTTAATGGCATGGAGATCGTCTCCACGAGCCATATGAATATGGAGGATGAAGTCCTCTATCCAGACTCCAGGGTCTGTGGTTCCGTCGTACGCCTCTATGTTCACTGGTTTGAATCCTTCTGGGAATTCGTGATCCAGCACCTCATCAGTGAAACATAGTGGGTGTGCGGCACCCCTGTATTGGGATGCGCCATAGTGTTCGGACGGTTGTAGTATCCGGTGCTGGTTGTGTACCTTAGCGCGCTTCCTAGATCCATAGATAGATCTGGTCGCGCCGGATTTTTGACGCAAGTTCTCACGTAGAACATGTGTTGACTGATGCGTGACTTTGTTAGCCGCTCTATCGTGTTCACAGGGTGGTGGATCTGGTCAGTTGGCCGTATCACTTATCGGCTGCATGGGCTCTAAGGCCTCGTCGTCGAATTCCGGTAATAGCTTGCGCTTTGGATAGCTATTTGGGTGGTAGCTTCTACCTTACTTTGTTACTTTGTTCCACTTGCTGTTGAGAATATCTTGTGCGACCTTGAGCCTTTGCTTCTGTTTCTTCAGGCTTCTCGTTGTGGCAGTAAGCCTTCTGCGGAGGTTCTCTTGCTCCAAGTGTGTTGCCGGGATGATGGGTGCATCATCATCCGAACTGTTTTCTTCCCTAGATGGGAATTGATGATGCTTATCTTTAGCGTCATCGTGTTCGGACGTCGGATCCGTACTATGTTTGTTGTTTGCATCTTGATCGTTTTCTGCCACCGGGGTGGTGCAGTTGTCGTCTTTTCCGGAGTCGCGTGGACTATTGTTATCGCTATTTTTGCTATGGCGGGACTTAGGGCGGCGCCGCTGACATTGGCGCTTGGGTTGCTTCTTGGAGGGGTCATCCTCCGCTTTCTCGTCGCCATTGGCTTCGTTGGGGGTGTCCACCATGTACATGTCATGTGATGAAGTAGCGGTCCAGCCCCTATGGGCGGTTGTTCCGGTTCGTCTCCGGCTTCGTCGTCCATACCGTCGAAGTCCTCGGAGCCGAAGTCGAGCATGTCGGTTAAGTCGTCGACAGTGGCTACTAAGTGGGTGGTGGGTGGGCGGTGAATTTCTTCGTCGTCCGCATCCCATTCTGGCCGGACATAGTTCGGCCAGGGTTCTCCTGACAGGGAGAGAGACCTTAATGAATTTAGCACATCTCCAAAAGGTGAGTGCTGAAAGATATCTGCGGAGGTGAACTCCATGATCGGCGCCCAGTCGGACTCGACGGGCACGGATACGAGCGGCTCGGAGTCCGTGGCCGAGGATGAATCCAGTGGTTCGGCAACACGGCTCTCGTAAGGGGTGAAGTCAGTATCCGGCTCTATCACCGCTGAGAGTGCGACCTCCATGGCGGGGTCCATCCCTCCGCTCTCGGATGGTGCGACTTGCTCCAGATTAAAGGCCGGAGTAGCTGCGGGTGCGATCTCTCGAACACTGTCCAACGGTGGAGTTACGTCTTGCTCGTCGTGACTGTGCGGCGCGTCCGGCATGGGCTCGAATCCGTCGAAGATCAAGTCTCCGTGGATATCGGTCGTGTAGTTCAAGTTTCCAAATCTGACCTGATGGCCACGGGCGTAGCTCTCAATCTGCTCCAGATGGCCAAGCGAATTGGCCCGCAGTGCAAAGCCGCCGAATATGAAGATCTATCCGGGAGGAAAGCCTCACCCTGGACCGCATCGCTAGCAATGATCGGAGGAGCCATCGAGCCTTATGGTGATGACACAGTGGAACTCTCAATGAAAGCACCAATGTCGGTGTCAAAACTGGCGGATCTCGGGTAGGGGGTCCCGAACTGTGCGTCTAAGGCGGATGGTAACAGGAGGCAGGGGACACGATGTTTTACCCAGGTTCGGGCCCTCTTGATGGAGGTAAAACCCTACGTCCTGCTTGATTATTCTTGATGATATGAGTATTACAAGAGTTGATCTACCACGAGATCAGAGAGGCTAAACCCTAGAAGCTAGCCTATGGTATGATTGTATGTTGTCCTACGGACTATAACCCTCCGGTTTATATAGACACCGGAGGGGGGCTAGGGTTTACACAAGGTCGGTTACAAAAGGGGAGATATCCATATTCGTATTGCCTAGCTTGCCTTCCACGCCAAATAGAGTCTCATCCGGACATGGGACGAAGTCTTGAATCTTGTATCTTCATAGTCCAACAGTCCGGCCAAAGGATATAGTCCGGCTGTCCGGAGACCCCCTAATCCAGGACTCCCTCAGAGATGTCTCCTTGATGGGTGCTCGTGGACATAGTTTAGTTCACGCGAAGATATAATAAATGACTCAAAACAGGTACCAATTGTTGCCTCATACGCCACTGGCCACGTATGCAAACCCAACAATCATTTACACCAAAGTGGCATGGATCCCAATAAAGCAATGGGGCAGCCGAGATTTCGGAGGTGTGCGCCGCCGAGTGCTCCTAGTTCGCATCCAGTGCAATGCTCTTTTTTCCCCTGCAAGTATGTTGTGTTTTATATTAATTATATGAAAGGTTGTTTTATGTGTACCGATCATGCAAAGGTACTCAGATGGCTAGAGTATTAAGTGGTTGTTTGGATAGGCCATGAGTTTAGTTGTGTATGCCAATAACTTGCGACCGAACACCCGGGAGGGTGGTCCTGGCAACCGAAACGTTCCCAGGGAGGGGGAAAGTCAGCGAACAAAAACATTCGCTGGAACATCCCCTTAGTGTGGCCTTCTATTCGCTCGCCAACACCAACCTACGGGCGCCCCTATGTCTCGTGTTAAACGAGACGATGGGAACCCTTGTATATTTTGTCCCGCAAAAGCTAATTCATTGCGACCTTTTCTCCTTTCCTAGGGGGTGGGGTGGGGGAGATGGATCATTAGAAAATATGTTCTTTTATTTTCAAAAAATTCAGAATACAAATTCATTTATACTCACACGAATTCCACATGCATTAGTTGTGAATTGTGTTGCACATGCAAGTTTATTGATAGTTTGTGCTAGAATCTAGGTTTCTTTGGGAAGCGCTTTATTTTTACGATATAAGCATCTATGCAGGTATCTTTACATTGGGGAAGGCTTAACGCCACACATGATGTACCCTATTGAAGCAAATTGTAGAGTATATGTCAGTGAAGGGGTTTTGGGATCCCAAAATTAAATCTGCTTCTATGTACATGTCACTTTTATGTGTACAAGCTATATAATGTTTTCTATTAATATTCTATAATTTATTTCCAATTTTGCGTCTGGTGCAATTTTACAATGATCTCCTAGCTAGGACAAGCCAAATGAATACACTTGAGCACTTGTTTCATAATTTACTTTGTTGTAACCTCGACTGTTTATTATTATTTTAAAACTGGTCCCGAGTAAATTGCTACTCCCTCCGTTCGTAAGTCTTTTTAGAGATTTGAAATGGACTATATACGGATGAATATAGACGTATTTTAGAGTGTAGAGTACTCATTTTGCTTTGTATGTAGTTTATATTAAAATCTTTAAAAGAACTTATATTTAGGAACGGAGGGGGAGGATAATTTCATATAATTTAATTTATCTTTATTTTTAGGGAAACTAAATTAGTAAGAAATCAGATACCAGATTGAGATTAATTTATTTACAATGTGCTTGGGAGGAAGATGAGAAATGTTGATTAACAACATGGACCCTCTCGCAAGGCATCTGATGGAGCACCGGGACGAGGGTTCGCTCTAAAGAAGAATGTGCTGCTGACCGAGCTATTCAACAAGGATGAGAAGGACACCACCATGGGAGGAGAAAATATGATTACCACCACGGGAGAGGATGACCATGACAAACCCATGTGATGTGCATGAGGATCCCAAGGTATCTGTCAATTTGTAGCATATAATTATTTGGATCGTTGCTCTCTATGTATACATCATGGAGTTACATTGCAGGCGAAGTCAATTATTTTTCTAATTGTTGCGAGCTATCTTTTTCATACATGTGAAATATGATATACATTATGCAAAGCCAGGAAAAAAACTATTCATATGAAATCTGATATGCATTGTATTCATACGTGTAATCAGAAAAAATAAATCAAAGGCCCATGGCAACGCACGGATGTTCTACTAGTATATACTATTACATGGTCTTCGCATATTTCCCAAACAATACCGAAATCTAGGTTGTGTTTTCGACAAGGGGTGGATTTTATTAACTCAAAGTGAAGCATCAATTGAAGACAAACACAAATGAGCACACACCTGCTCTTTGCATAGTTAAAATGCACACAGCGAATGCCGACAGACACACACAAAAACGCCGGCAAATAGAAAAGCCATATAGACCAAAGCTATACCTAAGTGAGGAAAAGAAAACCCCCGAAGCGTTCAAATTTGTGATCGACAAACTACATCGGTGACCGTATCAACCATCTCATGACACCAGAAGGACAACGAGATCCTTCAACAACAACGCCTTCAGGAAGAGAGTGATGCTCAAGCGTCGCCATCACCACATCCAACATCAAAGGGCAGACTCTAAGTTTTTCATCCTGAAAAACTAATCCGAGCAATGCCTTCAAGATAACGACGCAAAAACATCGTCATTGCCAGGTATAACCAACTCGGGTTAGACCAAAGCTTTTCACCAGAGTTCAAGATAGGGTATTGGAGAAGCACCATCATCGAAGTCAATCATGTGTTGTGGCCACCACTTTTTCACGATCCTAGCAGTTGCATGCAATGGGCTAGAAAACCAACCGCCGTTGTTGCAACCATATCCTCTACGTCAAGCCGTCGCTCATAGATTGTATCACACCACCGAGACAACTACCGTATCTAGAGAGATGAACCCTCAAGAAAGACCTTTCGGTGGCACTACAATCCGCAACAAGGTCGCCGTTGCAGGCTGGAGTGGTCAAGCACCGATGACGAAGTACATCACCGACAGCAATCTCACTGGAAAAAGCACTGCCCGTCAGCCAGGGGCCCACCTCCGCCGCGATCCAGACAGGACACATCCCCGGATGGATGCAGATGATGCCAAAATCTAGGTTATGTACGTTATGCAGTTGAAAAGTACCTAGGCTATTTGAATTGAAATCTATAAGTTCAGAAAAAACGTTTTCTTTTGAATTACATAACCATACAAGGTCGGATATCCAAATCAATCATGTATATATGGAACTACAAGCACAAACAAGCTTTTCTAGCGAACCAACCTGTGGTTGGAAGGTTAGAGGGACTGTGGTATCCCCAACCCACCAGGCTTCAAATACTGGTGCTCGCATTTATTCCTGGATTTATTTCATAATTTCCGGCGATGCGTATTTAGTAGGAGGAGACGTTCCCGTCGACGACGAGGTGCTTACGGTGACTTCGTAAATTTCAAGATGATATACTGGCTCAGCCTTGTGTCTGTACTGATGTTAAAAAAACAAGCTTTTCATATTTATTACACTCCTCGCAAGATAAAAAAAGGGAAGATAGTTGAACAATTTGGGCCCACCTCGCTTCTCGTTCCCTCCTCTTCTCCAACTCTGCTTCAGCGCTCAAGGCGTCCTCCTCCACCCACGCACCGCCCCTCGTCCAGCGATTACTCCCCTCCTCGCCCAAACCCTAAACCTTAGAGCGCGCTCGACCTTCTCCACACCATCACGACTGCTTTGGATGAGATTTCTCTGCTTCCCCTGATCCATCGTGCTTGGATCGTTCTACTGTTCAACTTGGTTCTGGAAGATGGCTTCTGGGGGAGTCATTCCTAAGATTATGAGGTGCAACGGGCGCACTGGATTCTCCAAGGTAAGAATATAATCATGGCCCCTTCTTCTTTCCGGCTATTTTCCGAGCCTCTTTGTTCAAAATTTGTTGTCCAACTCCCGTACTAGATTTATCCTCTGTAGAATTTCTTAGGAACGCACAAAGATACAAAGAATTCTTGTCACGTGGACAACCTGTTCTTTGTTTTCGCAATTGGTGTTTTGAACTACTTCCGAATTGATGAATATAGACATTCAGTAACTAAATATATCCACAATTTCGCAGCAGCCAGAAGAGGAAGGTAGATTCAGCATGCTGATGGATGACATTTTACTCTCCATCTTGGGAGACTCGATCTAAGAACAGCTGCAAGGATGAGCGTTTTGTCTATATGGTGGAGGTGCCTTCCTTGGTTGCTGCCCGAGCTCAATATTGATGTCAAAGATTTCTTACCAATTCTACGCCCCAACCCTATTGAGGCGATGGATATGGACAAAGCAATGGCATCTTCTCTAACCAAGGCAACTAGGAGTTTCTTGGTTAACCGACATGGCGAATCCAGCATCTCAACTCTGCACCTTAAGATCTACTCCCTCCGTCCGGAAATACTTGTCATCAAAATGAATAAAAGGGGATGTATCTAGATGTATTTTAGTTCTAGATACATCCCTTTTTGTTCATTTTGATGACAAGTATTTTCGGACGGAGGGAGTACCTGGTCAACGATTCCTTGTGCGAAGCTGGCCCACTAATAGGTGATGCGGTGGAGAGTGGTTTGCTGAAAGATTTGGACCCTGCCATTCTTTACAAGAGAGATATCTGGGCTTGTAGTGAGGAGGGTATGCTACAGAGAGGCCAACCAATAGATGGTTTTTTCAGTGACTATCCTGTTGTGCTCCATTGCCTCACAAGGCTTTCTCTATACACTGTACGCTTTGAGAAATTGGACATGCACCATGTCTTGTTTGACTGCTGCAAGCAACTGAAGCATCTAGCCCTTTCTCATTGTGATGTTGGCGCTCACTCTCTATTTAAGATTGATGCACCCAATTCAAAACTCCTTGTTCTAGAACTCACCTATTGTTGTTTTGAGATACTTGAGTTGGTCTGCCTTCCAAAATTGGAGAAGCTCGGATGTAACACTTGGGTATCTCGCCATGCTCCTTTGGCCTTTATTTTGGTCCTGTCTCTTGGGGAACTAGAACTCTCATGCGATGCAATACATAGTCGAAGTGAATTTAAATTAAGTGAGCTTCTACAAGGAATGACTTGTATACATACTCTCACATTGGGTTTCAAAGGAGAAAACGTAAATTGTGCTTCATTTCCGCCAAGTATTCACATTCTTTTTCCCTTTTTTGTTCCCTTTTTGTATTCACTATGTTGTGACAACTTTCTGAAATACATTGTACATATGTTTATGCATGATAAAGAATCCACATATATTTATTTGATATTCTCATCAATGTGATTGCGAACTATACATTCTTTTTTTGGAATTTATTTATCCTGTGATCAGCTTTGGATGCAACCTGAAATGAGGCAACTCCTCCCCGCTTTCTGTAAGCTAAGGAAGCTATCCGTGCGTGGTATATTGGTTGAATTCGACCTTTTATGGACGACAGCATTTCTTTTGGCGGCACCATGCATTGAAATATTGCATATTGAGGTGATGTCTTTGTCAATATTGTTCTCCTTAATAGTTGTGATGCCTTTCTTTCGTACTCAACAATTAGAGCTTATTGTAGTTCTTTATATATTTTGGGAGAAAGATGTTTAAAACTTACATATGTAATGAATTGGTCACACAAACACAGGTTTGGGAACATATATGTGATGTTGATGATAAGTCCAGACAGCTGCATACCGAAAGAAGGAGCCCTCAGTGGGAAATGCAATTTGACGGCCCTAAGAACAGGTTTTTGAAAGAACTAGAATTTTCTGGCTTTAGGTCACTAGAACAACAATTTACATTTATAAGATCCATGCTGGAGCGAGCTCCGAATTTGCAGATGGTAATTCTGAAAGGAGATGAGCGATGTGAGTACTGCGATGCTCTTGATACACCTCGTGCTCTGAAATTTCCTAAGAAGGATGAGCAAGAAATGGTAGTTAGACGAATTCAAGGTGGCATATTCTCACCACGGATAATTTTCGACCAATAAGGAGCTGTACTAAACTTGTTAAAGAGGGCATATCTCGGGTGAAAGGATATTCAATATTTAAGTAGCAAGAAACATTATGTATGCTCCAGGTGTGCAGATGAATTTTTGTTTACTGAGAAGATGCAACTAAACACGCTCGTGCGAAATATAATACAATTGGCACATGGAGCAATTGAATGAGAGCTGGACACGTACTGTTTTAAGGCAGTCTGCAAAACCTTTATTTCTGTGTCTCAATTTCTTCAGGTTACATAATTTTTAGTTGTGAAGCCTATGCATTCAATACATGTTCTGAAGTGCTAGCACACATCAACTTTTTTTATGTATCTTACTTTTTTTGAGACGTTACAAAGCTTGACTTGAATTGATTAGCAAAAGCCTTGGAGGCTGCCTGAATGTGGTCGTCAATGATGTAAACAAGTTGCATGGCTTTCAGGCAAACGAGGCCAGCAACAGTTTTGTACAACAATTTCTTCTGATTGTTGTATATTGGTATAGTTCGTTGTGTAAAGTACATTTTTAGTCCCTCTACTTACTGTATAGCATGGTTTTTTCCCTTGAACTTTTTTTGGGTGCAATCTGCCTCCCTCAACTCTTACTACCAGGTAGATTTCGTTCTGACAATGATATTGCTTTGCCAGACCCGGTTTTTTTTTGAGACGGAATGACCACTAGTTCATTCCATTATACAACCTGCCCAGCATTATCGCTGGTGACAAGTTCAGATACAAAGTCTGGCACTTGAGAAAATCATTGCACTGATTCTCCATCACCCATATAAGAACCATGGGATGCTAATACATGAGCCACATTGTTACATGTCCTTGGACACCACACAATGTTCCACGAGCTAAAATTTAACCTGAGCATCTACTTAAGTTCTTGAAATAAAACCCCGTGACCCACTAGATCATAAGCATTGCTCGTTATAGCCTGTTTTAGAACCAAACAATATGTTTCAATGATAATGCGCCCCATGCCAAGCTTGATGGCTCTTCAAATTGCCTTCATTAGTGCCCAAGTTTCAGATTAAAGTGCATCTGTGACCATGTTCAGATTGCCAGGCTCCAGCTGCTTCTACTCCTACATCCTCATTTCTTATGATGAAGCCCCACCATCCTTTTGTGGCGCCTTCCTTGAAGGCACCATCAATATTAATTTTGAGAGTCGACGGTTGAGGTGGGCACAATTGCAAAAGTTTAGCTTGCACCAAGTATTGAGCTTTCTCCTTTTTATAATGATTTTGGAATTCCTGGCTTTGAACTTCCACTGAATGTGCTATTGCTGCAATATTTCTTCTTTGATCTCCAGCATTTGCTTTGTTCTTTTCATGCCACCATAGCCATAACAAGGTGCAGACTTTTATGCAGTTTTCATTCGCCATTCGTAATAAAGCAGACACAATTTCCATAGGGTCTACACATTTCATCAGATCAAGCTTGACCTCTTCCAACATTGTCATCCTCCATAACTATTTGACTTGTGTGCACTTGAAGAAGCAATGGCCTCCATCTTCTTCTGTTTTCAAGCAAACAGGGCACATAGTACTGATATCAAATCCTCTTCTTGCCTGTTTTGGTCTAAAGGGAAAACTATGATGAGTGGGACGGCATAGAAAATGTTGAAAATCGTCTCTTCTTATCAAAGTGCCATGCAACCTGATCCTCCATATCCTCTGATAAGTGGATTTTTAAAATATTGGATGTGTCCTCTCTGCAAAAGGTTTGATTGATCAACGTTGTATCCCCAATCTCCTGTGCAAGGATCAATGAGTTCTAACACTTTACAGAGCAGATTTCCCCCTCTTGGCTTGATCGGTTTTCTAGACATATTTGATGGAATCCAGGGATCCTCCCATATATTAATCTTTTCACCGTTTCTCCGACACAGCCAAATCATTCCATCCTTTAGTAATTTTACTACTTTCAGTTCAGCACACTCCTCCATGTATATGATATATCCCTGGTTTCAGTTTTGCTTTGAAGATGTTGCCATCCGGGAAGTATTTTGTAGCTAGGACCTGTGTGATAGAACTATGGATCGTATAGGCTTAAGGATTAGCAGTAGCTCTACCTTCTCGAGCTCCTGGTGCCGACCATGGTGCCGGTGATGGCAGAGAGTAGTGGGGTGGATGCGGCTGAGATGTATGGGCAGTGGCGGCGGCGGAGCTTCCCATCGCTTCACTGCCTCCCTCTGGATCGGATAGGGTTAGGAGTAGGGAACAGTGGCGGTGACAAACCTCGTACCCTGTGCCCCTGGTCCTCACCTCCTCTTTATAGCACTGTGCGATAGGGGCCCACCAGCCTTGCTTGGGCTGGACGCCCCCGATCAGGGCGTGGGTCAAGGGCCCAATGAGCCGTTGGGCCCATTGGTGGAGAGATCAACCTAACATTCTCCCCCTTGATCTCATCATATACTTTTAACTTTTATACTTTGAAATAACTCTTTTCAAAGTACTCGTTCCATCACAGATTTGCATGTAGAGCATGTCTCATCATCACGGTTCATTTCCGATAGAATCAACACCTACAACACACTCCTCTGTTTTGAAACAGATTCTTTAACCTTGGGCCCTTTTATTGTCCGGAAATGTTAGACTATACCATAAAACCCATGTCGACTGTGTGTTCTCCGAACACACTGGGCGGTAAGCCTTTAATAAGCAGATCTGCAAATACTTGTCTGTTGCTTTCATGCTCCAAGCATTTCAACATAATTCCGGACGTTCTCCTTAACAACGTATAACTTTGTGTCAATGTGTTTGGCATCAACACTTGACTCGTTGTCATAGGAGCGAAAGACTTAAAATAGTTATCGCTGTTGTCAACCATTATCAACTCCGGGGACAGGTCTCCTTAACCATTTTGCCTGTCCCTTAGCCTTGTATCAAGCTATAAAATATCTTTGCATCACATTGATGATAATTGTTTCATTTTTTGGAGCTTTTCCACACAAAAACCTCCAAGTATGAAAGTTAGCGACAATTGTGGATTTCGCTATACATTTCACAAGTCATGTATTTGTACTAACAATCTTTTGAGAGCACTTATTTCTTTCAGCATGAGGCCGATATCTTTGACTCCATTCCAGTGATCTATATATGGACTAGACATTGCCAAAACAACCCGGATACGTGGACTGTCTCAGGGTAATGTATTGAGCTTCCAACAGCTAAAGCATTCGGCACCATATCCATTTTCAATCTTTTCTCATCAACTTTTGGAACACCATAGTTTCAGTTCTATTACCCTTGACGATAAGAACAGGCGTAGGTTTTCTCGCATGCATACTTTAGAGACCTTTCTAAGCATGTCCATGCGACATTACTAATACCCCTTTTATTCTTTTCTTGGTGAAACTCGATAATTATAATGAGAGACACTCTACTGAGAACATTCTTTTGAACTTTGAGAACAAAAACTTCGTTTCTTCTCCTGCAGTAGATTGACATGACCACTAGCAAGTAGGACGTCATCCACATGTACAGGATTATGAAATGAATTTCCCATTCTATAACTTTATACAAACACAATTGTCCTCGCATTTCTTTAACCCAAAACAACATTTGATTGCTTTAGTCCATAAAAGACTTCTTCAGGTAGTATCCCCTGTGTTCTTTACTTTCATCTGATGTAACTCAGATCATAATATCTTTCATCTGATGTAACTCAGATCATGATGTGCTACCAACACTCATTGTAATCTATTCAGTGCAAAACGCGCAAAAATGTTTCAATTTAAGTCGTGTTTTACACCTTTACGTATTTCCTTTGGAGTCAGATTGAGCTTGTAGACTCTTTACAGCCTACTGTTTTGGCTCCATTGGAAATTACTCATCAGTCCCAAACATCGTCGGGATTCACTAATTTCATTTCATCTCACATAGTCTATTATCATTTAGATAAGCAGACACTTCTCAAAACTCGAATGAGCACTTTAAATGAGGTGGGATCAACCTCCATTTGAATTTCACTAACATAGACTTTATAGTAATCAGAAGTATCTGATTTTCTCATTCCTTGAGACCATCAGTGTCTCAGGTACTGGCACTTCTTTCATATGGGGCTGTTGTTGCTCTGTCATTGCCAAGAGGCAAATATAGTCTTTCATTTCCAAGAGGCAACAAGTTTTACAGGGACCTGTGTCACAAGATCCATGTGTACTCATTCATCCTTTATAGAGCTAACATCAGGTGTTGTATAGGTCATACAACATGCTCTCCCAGATTACTCCATCTTTACTAAAAATGGCGTATCTTTAAATTTTATAATTTGGGTTTATTCTGTTAAAACTTTCTTCTTTATGGCACTTTAAGCACCGTCTTAGTATTCCTTACTCTGCTTTCGGAACTGTAAAAGATCCAGAAATACAACTATTTTTTTTTCTTTAGGGGTATTAATATGACCGTCATACTCCCCCAGACGATCACATTCTTCATCACATTATCTAAAGTATAGGGGAGTTTCATCATTCTTAATTTATCTCATATATCTTTCTCCCCCTCGAAATGTGGCAAGAACTTTTCTACCACAATTTCGAAAAACCATTCATAACTCTTGTGAATGAGGAAACTTCGATTATCTACTTCATTTATCTGGAGTACTTTTTCCTCATTCCATTTCAGAAACTCAACAGAGTTCTTTATCATTAGTACTTTTGCAAGTCACACTTGCATATCATTCTTACCTTTAGGTTCGTCTGTAACTTTTATTCTCTTTGGATTTATTGAGTGCTTAATGACCGTTACACATAAGATGTATGATTGATACTAGGAAAGCATAATAGCTACTCCATACTTTTCTCCCAGAGTGGGACACATTAAAAGTACATGAGTCATCATGTCTTTCTCCTGTCATACAGGATAAGTCTGAGAAAATTTCTGCCTCCATACGGGTTACGCAGGGATTTTCCCAGACTTATCCTGCCATGCGGGTTTTATCATAATCATCTTTTCCCGCCATGCGGGTAATTCCTTGTAAGGGACATAAATGCCAGAATTGGCTCTTTTGACTGCATATTCAATCATCAAATTTATAAATAAATCCGAATGCTCTTTGACACACATGCTTGATCCGACGTTGGTCAAATTAAACACGCATGTTGCTTGTTTTATCTCAAATCATAGAGAGTACATGAAAGACATTCGTCAACCAAGACTCTCAATGATCTAGCTCTTTTCTTTTGAAACCATTCTTTAGAGAGAACATACTATCTCACGTTATGACCTTTCTTGGTCATCTTTCGGGTCACAAGTACCCAACCATTCGCTTTCATGAATGAAAGCATGGAAAACTTTTAGTCTGAGAAAACTTAGCCAATAATCAACAATAATGAGCATAAAAATAACCCTACGTTGGTCTGGTTAAAAAAATATGCACATTAAACTTTTGCAAAACTTCCTTTTTATACTCTAAATCATCGTTGTGGTAGAATTAGAATAAAACACATTCTTCTACATTAATTCCATATCACCATTGGGCGGAAATGAAAATAATGCATATAACTCATAAAGAATGTGATGATAGTATTTCTATTAAACAACTTTGCTCAGAAATAATCATCATTATCAACTTATTGCAGCGGAAAACTTTTAATATACATTTCTCAATCTTTATCAAATGCTCTGAAAATTGGTCACTTTGATACAAAAATTATCAGAGATTTGAACTTTTAACTACAAGACTCATTGAATTATAATATTGTCATCATCAACGTTGGTCAGAAAATAACAATAGCATAATTAAACTTTAATCAAATATCTTTCTACTGTCATAGCCGAAGTTATCTGAATCTGATTTCACCCACAAGTGAAAAAATTTCTCTCAAAAAACTGTTCATCCAATTAAATTTTTCCGTAGGTTCCAATTTAATTGGAGGATAATACTTTTTCTTTCTTTGTGAAAGAGTACTATTAATTATTTACGCAGCGGAAAAACATGAATAAAAATTCATGAACTTTTTATTCTTTACATAAACTTTTCTTTTACTAAAGAAAAATTCATGAACTTTATTACTTTCTTTATAAAATTCATGAACATTTCTTTTCTGAAAATTTTCTATTTTCATTTTCAAAGACTTTTTCTGTTTACTTTTCAGAACATTTTCTTTTACTTTTCTATTTTCTAAACAAATTTTTTTTTGAATTACTTTGAATAGAAAAACTGTACTGTAATTAACCCAAAACTGGACAAAAAACAGGAAAAGAAAAAAGAAAAAATGTCAGCTGCGCGCGCTGGGCAACCGCGGCTGCGCCTGCTCTCCTTTCGGCCCAAAAGTCCCACGCGGGCGCCAGCCACTCTGGCCTGGTCCGCAGTTCACTGGCCCAAATAAGATTTTGGCCCAAAAGCCCAGGGCAGAGCTAGGGGTTTCTTTCTGGCCATTGATCTTGATCGGACGATCCAGAGCGATTTTCGCTTGAACAAACTATGAGGAGAGGAAGCCCCGACCGCAACCCTAGCCCATTCTGTTTCCCTCGCCCCTCTCGATCTCTCTCTCGTGACGGCGGAACCACGGGGTTGCGCCCCGGCCGCCGGCGGCAGCGGAGGAAGCCATCGTGCCGCGCGTGCCTCCTTTCCCTTCCCGCTTCTCTTTCGCAGAGAGGACTAGGCGCGAGCCCCTCCTCTGATTTGTTGCTCTGTCCCGCACGCCGGGGCATCGCGCTGCTCCGGTCACCGGCAACGGCGACGAGCGCCACCGCGCCTCCCTTCCTTTCCTGTGGCAGAGAGAGGGTCGGGCTTGCGCCCTCCTCTACTGCACTTGCGCCTCGACGGCGCCTCCATCTCTGTTGGAGTAGCGGTTGGGCACGGCTGCGCCGGCCGCCGGCGTGGACAGCAAACCACCGTGGCGCGTGATCCCCTTCCGATTTCCCTTTCTTTTCTGTTATTTCTCCCTCCACCATCATATAAGGCTTCGAGCAGTGGAGATTCAGGGAAGAACGGCGCCCCTCTGGCCCCCTTGCCGGCGTGTGCGTGCACCCGTAGATGGGCGCACCGCCGTCAAGCGGTTCAGCGGCGGCTCCATGTTTCGGCGACCGTGTGGTCTCTTTGCCCCCAAAAGGGGGTGGTGTTCTTCTTTTCGATGCCTCGGCTTGCCGATGCGCATCGAGATCGAGAGGAACGGGGCGGCCAAGACGGCGGCACTCTTTGCCGCCGGGCCCAAGGCCCTGCTCCGGTGATCTTCTTTGCCCTGTCTAGGGTTCTTCGGGAGGGGGAAAGATTTTCTTTTGTGTTCTTTTCTACTGAAAATCCTAAACCAAACCTTGTCTGATACCATTGATAGAACTGTGGATTGTATAGGCTTAAGGATTAGCAGTAGCTCTACCTTCTCGAGCTCCTGGTGCCGACCATGGTGCCGGTGATGGCAGAGAGTAGTGGGGTGGATGCGGCTGAGATGTATGGGCAGTGGCGGCGGCGGAGCTTCCCATCGCTTTAGTGCCTCCCTCTGGATCGGATAGGGTTAGGAGTAGGGAACAGTGACGGTGACGAACCTCGTACCCTGTGCCCCTGGTCCCCACCTCCTCTTTATAGCACTGTGCGATAGGGGCCCACCAGCCTTGCTTGGGCTGGACGCCCCCGATCAGGGCGTGGGTCAAGGGCCCAATAAGCCGTTGGGCCCATTGGTGGAGAGATCAACCTAACACTGTGCACACAAAGAGTTGGGATTTTGAACTAGTAAAACAAAATGAGCTTCCAGTGTTGTAGTGGACGCAAACGCAGTTCCAAGAAGCCGGGAGAGCGCCGCCGCCCGTTGACGGCGACGGTGACGACTGCACCTATGTAGAGCGGCAGCGCGACCGGAGGAAGTCGGCTCAGCCGCCGTGCATCGGCCGGCAAGCAGCTAGCGCGTGCGGGTCGCCAGCGAGCTACAGCTCGCACATGTTACATGTCCATACGACGGACACGGTGCCTGAAAGCATTGCTGGTTTTGCCAAGTCGGCATCACTGACGAGCCTTTTGCGAGGAACTTTCAGCGCGATTTACACGTGGTCGCGAACCGTGGGCCAGGCCCCGTCACTAGACCCGCCGTATCGATCTAGAGACGACGTGGCCGGCCTCTCCGCCGGCCGCCGGTCCCGTGTTTGCTCGCTCGACGACCGGGTCCGCCCAAGAAGCTTACTTGAAAGCAAGTCGTCGCAGACAGTGAAGGCCTGCTTGCTTGGTTTCATGCTCGATCCAAACGACGAAACTGTCGATGAGATATGTGTTCGTTTGCCCGGCACACAGTTATCAACATTCCGTGCTGATCCGTTCCGGTGGCGGTGGCAGTGGCAGTGGCAGAACCCGTATGCCGTTCCGCAAGTTGGCTGCAGATAAGGCTTCGCAGCTAGTACGCCAGAATGATTCTTTGGATTGGAGCACGTACTGGTACGTGGTACGAGCTTCCAAAAAGTTGGACGGAGACGACGACTTCTTTGGTCTGAACAGATTACGGCAAATCCGGCGGTGATGGGCTTGTAGTTGTAGTACAGTAGTTAATAATAGTTGCGGCCGTGAAAAACAGGCTTAGAGGAAGGTAGTAGCTAGTAGGTACCATGTCAGATTACCATTCAATTTCAGGCTATCTGACTAGGCTACGCAGCAGGCCATGTTCCCTCCCTGTCTCTGTGTATGTACATGTACTACCGCTGCTGCATAATTTGCGGCCGCTCTTTATTAAGCAGTCCTTTGCTGTCTTTTGTCCATGATATTGATCGGTACATGCATCCATCCATGCCACAGTCCAGTGCCGGACCTTTCAAACCCGACTCATACATTTGGGTAGCCTGTCCGTTCACTGATCGTTGTCTTTTGGACCCAGACGGACACCTCAAACGGGCCTCAAACGTCCGGACTGACCGGCACCCCTTATATATCTAGTTCAAATATGATGCGAATATGAAGGGGCTGCATAGTGCATTGCCCGGCTATTCAAGTCAACCGGCGGCACCGAAACCCTGCCGTCCATCCATATTTTCCTTCTCCTGTCCGTCGCCGCTGCAACTTTCCACTTCACCCATCCGGCTAGTAGCCATGCCCCCCCCCCCTCCCGTCATCGGGTGAGGAGTGAGCCCTTTCTGACGGCGGAGCGTCGGCTAGAGCTCCTTGAGTAGATCTGAGCTAAGCGCGAAGCTTGGATCGTCGCAGGGCTACCTTCGAATGCAGTGGATCCGGAGGACAGCGACGACGATGAGGAGGAGGGTGGGGGATGCTGGCCACGGGGATCTGCAGGCGGAGCAGCAGGTCATCCTCGATTCCCTCTGATCGGAGTCGGTTGTGAAGGCAAGACGTCATCGCCGGCAGGAGATGGAGGCGCAAGAGGCCGCGGAGGAGGCGGAGATATTCGCTTACATGGATGAGGTCGAGCAGAAGGAGGATGAGCCGGAGCCCTCCTACCCACCCGTCCAACCGGCGCCTGGCACCGTCGTCATGAACATCTCCGACGATGAAGATTAACTAGGGTAGTATGTAGGATTTTTTTTTGCATGCATTGTATGAGTTTAGGGGATGAAATATAAGAGAGATAGATGCAAAATGGCTAATTTAAGACGTGCCCTGTGAGTGAGCACGTCCACAGACCTTTGATGGACCGGATTTACCAAGTCCGGTTGTAGATGCTTTGATAGCATCCGTGCATCCATCGGTCTACTTATGTGCATTGATGCACCGCATTCATACACGAGCAAACTGAAGTCGATCAAGGACCCACTTAATTCAGATTTCAGAGGAAACAAAAAAGAATCGGTTTCTTGTGAAACAAGTCGAGATGGATTTGGATCGCTCCTGTACTCGCTACACCTCGCTCGACACGTACAATTTTCGTAGTAACTTGTTTCAATGGCTGAGAGGGATCGATTGATTATTACTGACCAACAGGCGACGGTCAGCGCATCATCGACCGAAAACACGTCACATGCCCCCACCAATACGTGCTTGTTTCTTCTTTATCAGACGTGAGGATGAGATGCATGCATGGGATGGGAGTTTGAAGTACAGGCCCGTCACCGCCGGATTTTGCCGTAATCTGTTCAGACCATAGATTCGTAGAACTCGTCTCCGTCCAAAGTTTTTGGACGCTCGTACGTGCTTCAATCCAAATCCAAAGGGCTGAAAAGGTACGTACTCTGGCGTAGCTAGCTGCGAGGCCTTATCTCCAGCCAACTTGCGCAACGGCATACCGGTTCTGCCACTGCCAGTGCCACCGGAACGGATGGATCAGCTCGGAATGTTGATGGTAACTGTACGCGTGCCACAGCAAACAAATACTGTATGTCAACGACAGTTTTGTCGTTTGGATCGATCATGGAAACAAACGAGCAGGCCTTCACTGTCCAAGTAAGTTCTTGGGCGGACCCGGTCGTCGAGACCGGCGGCCGGCGGAGAGGCCGGCCACGTCGTCATGAGGTGAGATCGTCCGGCGAGTCTAGTGACGAGACGAGGCCTGGTCCACGGGTCGCCAGCACGTGTAAATCGCGCTGAAAGTTCCTCGCAAAAGGCGCCGTGATGCCGACTTGGCAAAACCAACGGCGATCTTGATCCTACTCATGGACTTGTAACATGTGCGTGCTGTAGCTGCCTGGCGATCCGCACGCGCGACGCGCCAGCTGCTTGCCGATCGATGCGCGGCGGCAGAGCCGACGACTTCAGCCGCTCTACATATGTGCAGTCGTCGCCGTCGGCGTCAATCGGCGGCGCTGCTCTCCCGGCTTCTTGGAACTGCGTTTGCGTCCACTACAACACTGGAAGCCGATTTTGTACCAATCTCCCGCTATAATCCCACCTCAAGCTCTTACAGTGTCACCATCGCGTGGTAGCATAGCCTTTAGCCCTTCACCATCAGTTATATAAGTCTGTTTTTTTTCCTTCTGTTTTCTGTTGTTTTTCTTCGCCTTTCTTTATTTATCACCAGTTTTTCGTATTTATCTCATTATGCTTTCTGCTTTCTTGGTTTTTTCAATGATTTTCTTTATACTTTGCTTTTCTTTGTTCTTTCTTGGGGTTTTCAGTTTTTTTATTTCTTCTCTTTTCTTTTGTTTCTTTGTCTTTTTTTTTTTTTTTTCAATACATTTCTACTTTCGGCACGACACGCACCGGCCCAAACCGCGCTGAAACTCGAAAACACGTACAGCCATACACAAGCGCTGCTACCTGTACATCCATTAGCATGAGTTAACTTACCAGCTGCCTACCAATGGCAATGGCAATGGTTAGTGTATTTGTTTGGCTCGTTCGCAGTGCCTGTTAACAATGGGTGGTTGCGGCCGTGAAAAACAGACCAAGAGCGGGGGAGGTACCATGTCACATTAGTAATCAATCAGGCTATCGGCCTAGCTAGTCCGGCGACCACACAACCTCTACGCAGCGGCAGCGAGCCATGTTCACTGTGTCTGTGCATGTATGTACTAGCGCTACCGCTGCTGCATAATTTGCGGCCGTTCTTTATGAGTCCTTTGCTGTCTGTCGTCCAGGGATCGGGTGCGTGCATCCATGGTCCAGTGCACGCACCCTTATCACGGCTATAACTGGCATCCGTGCATCCATCCATCCATCATTCAGGGCTACCACGCATTTTTCTGCATTGATGCACCGCATTCATACACGAGCAAACTCAAGTCCGGCAAGGACAGCAGCGAAGCAATCCCACTGAATTCAGATTTCAGAGGGAACAAGTCGAGATCGGTTTCTTGTGAAACAAGTCGAGATGGATTTGGATCGCTCCTGTACTCGCTACACCTCGCTCGACACGTACAATTTTCGTAGTAACTTGTTTCAGTGGCTGAGAGGGATGGATTGATTATTACTGACCAACAGCGACGGTCAGCGCATCATCGACCGAAAACACATCACGTGGATGGGCCGTGGATTACGTACGTTCCACCAATGCGTGCTTCTTTCTTCTTTTTTTTGCGGGTGAAAAAAAAAGGAAGAAAGAAGCACGCATTGCTTCTTTCTTCTTATCAGACGTGAGGATGAGATGCATGCATGGCAGTGCGAACGAGCCAAACAAATACACCACCAACCATTGCCATTGGTAGGCAGCCGGTAAGTTAACTCATGACTAGCTAAGCTAATGGATGTACACAGTGCAGCCTGTACAGGTAGCACCGCTTGTGTATGGCTGTACGTGTTCTCGAGTTTCAACGCGGTTTTGGGCCGGTGCGTGTCGTGTCGACTCGAAAGTCAAGCTGCAAAATATTTTGATACGCTTTCGTGCCGTGCTGTACGCAGTTGGGTGGGCAGTGCCGGTGGTGGTGGTACACAAGTCGATCACGAGCGGCGCCCTTACGTCGACTCGGCCGGTGGAGGCAGGCGAGATGACGGCTAGCCGGGAAGCTTCGCGGAAGCTTCGTCGCGTGAGGAGAACTCAACTGAACTGAACTGAAGAGAGCTGTACATGACACGAGAGGGCAGCATCCGAAAACGATCATGGCAGGATTCGCGCGGGTGAGATTCGAAATGGCGCTAACTTGCAAACCCAGCAAGAAGAAGAAGAAGAAGAAGAAGAAGAAGAAGAAGAAGAAGAAGAAGAAGAAGAAGAAGAGAAACACAGTTGATTTTAGGAATATTTCTACCATAATATTACGCCCAAACCACAGACGTCTGGCATTCGGACCGGAAGGCTAATCATAGACGGCTTGTGCCATGATGAGCGCTGTCGACCCAACTAGCACGTCATGCTCATCGCTCCACCTACCTGAGACAGCTACTTCCAACGCAATCACCCCACGATCTAGCCAATCAGGGACAGCGGCCCGTACCCTAATCATGATCAAGATGTTGTTTGCAAGAAAATTAGCGTCCAATCAAAGATTTGACCGTTGGTTGGGCCACTCATTCGCCTTGGCGCCACAAGTTGCAAAATTCTTTATACTCTGACCAGACACCAAGAACCAATATGTACTACATGCTCCGCCGGTCTGGGTTTCCCCGCTCATACACGTACGTACGTACGTTACGTAGGCGTACGCGTTCCCTACACGCTTGCTACGCAGAGAAACACACATAAATTATCGGGGGTGGCGTGCCGATCGACGTACAGTGGCGCCCGGCGCACTGTTGCTGCACGTTGGTGTGAGCTTCCCCAACGTGCGCTCGCCGGTGCTGTGCACATGAACAGCACGACTGAAAGTGAAACGACGTCGATCGGCGACCGGCGATTTCCTTTTTGCTCAACGTAGCAAAGCTCGTACCCGCCGTCGTTTTCGCGGCGAAGGCTGGTCGGCGGTGGCCGCGAATCCGACCATGCCTAATCACCGAGGGGTGAATGAATTTGCCCTCCCAACCAAAAAAAGAATCAACATACTATAATAAAACACCCTAATCACAGGCTTCTCGTTGGGCCAACAACCAAAGCAAGAAACACACACAGATCTTCAGACATACTAACCTACTAACCTACTACCACCCTGCAAACAAACCGGTGGGAGTATGTGTAGGGTGCAACGGATGCGGTTAAGAGTCATTTTCAGTTCAGCAATGGTTGGTGTCCTTCATTTCTGCAGCCAAAGAAGATGCATGCATCGTACTAAACGGTAACCCTGCTCGAGTAGTTGTACTGTCTAGTGTTTACACAAAAGGAAAACTATACAAGGGCAAAAACAGTGTGCCATGGGAAGAAGACATGACCAAAGTGCTTATATTTGATTTACATAAGTATTGTTTTTGTCTTGGGCTGTGGTGTTTGCTCTGTTTGTTTGACAGGGTTGAGGTCATAGACTAAGGGGAATTTTTGATCAAGCATCTCGGCGGCAGCTAAAACCGAACGAATAGCCAGCCAACCCAGGAACAGGCTAACATAAAGCGAGAGACTTTTTCGTGGCAGAAATAAACAAACATGCAACTAGCTAATAAAAATACGGAGATCAGGCAGGCCAACATGCTCCTACGAAGACCAGGCTCTGTTCATTCCAGAATAAATTCGGCAGATCCTCTGTGGCATGATATCCTTGTGGGTACCGTGTACTACACCGTCCATATCACAAAATAAATGGAGTTTTGGGTCCATCGATTCGACCAAAGTTTCAAAACTTATCTCGGTTATTTATATTGGAATTTAAATTTTATATGTCTAAATTTGCCTCAAAAATATATTAGTGCTATCTTATAAGTTTTACTTAGAGAGATATTGTAACAGAAACCAGTGGCTAAAACTGCTTCTTGAAGATTGTGTTAATGCCCAAAACGTTACGTATTTGTGATGTATAGCGAGTAGGAATGTGCTAGGCTTACAACATTGTGAAGCAAAGAGTCTCGGGCAAAGAAATTTCTTAATTCTGTGGCACCGTACATATATTCGCATGGGGCCTGCTAGGTTGCATGCATCATTTTAGGCGTCCTTGCATCTGTGGCCCGATTCAGCTATGACTAACGCGGACTGAAAACCATGTTCTGCACCTAATTTGGTTGTTCACAAAGCCCCAACATGCATTAGAAACGAGCCACTAGCACGTCGTTTGGTTGCAAGCATGTTCTATTCACATGCAACGTGTTGTTGTTTGGCTACATGCAAGACATGCGATGTGGTAACCTATTGTTTCAGTGATGAGGTTACAAGTGCGCGCGCGCACACACACACACTCATAGCGTAAATAGAGCGATTTGAACAATCATTCACACTAGATTAGGTACTACAATAACAACCATGGTCATAATAATAATAGTCTTAAGCAGACAGTCATATTAACCACACAGACAAACGCACTAGAGAAAATATATTAAATTTTCTAGGTCAAGGCGAGTGCTTTATTGTGCTTCTTGCACTTGGCCACCACCTATGCGCAGAAAAGGTCGAAGATATGCATCTTGAAAGTGTCCGCAATCACCACACTGCAGGTGAGAAGGTAACCAATCTTCAGCTGGTGAGCTACGGTGAAGCCAGACCACCCTTTATCAGGGCTAGCATACGGTTGACCTCTCGGAGCGTGCCCCTCCAGTTGCAGCCGGTGTTCCTCCTTGGAAACGACTTCTGGTGGGATGTTGGTCATGTGTTTATAGAAACCATTGGGATCGACAGTAACTCCGATGCAAGTGCTAAGATCACCTTGTTGAAGTGCGCTGAACTTGCATCCTCATGAAAATGGCCAAAATTCAACGCCCTGACCTGACACCTCTTCGATGTGCTCCCCTCTGCCACCTCCATGCCCTTTGACCAATTGCCCTTAGTAGCATTTCTAGCGCAAGCTTCCCGATAGAGCACTATAGTGATGAACTGAACATGATCAATGGATGTACATGTAGCATGGCCTCGCCATGAAGATCAACACACACACATGTAGCCAAGTTGCATGGACATGGAAAACATTGAAACTATCATACTACCATAGAAGCAAAATCTTGATCTTGCCATTAGTAAACCGTACAACAAGATCAGGAGTTTTCATGCCCAATTCAATGCCCATCAAACCCTTAACCGCAAATCTAACCCCTATATCTACACCCAAATCTAACCCCCCTAATATGACTATACTTAGACACCCAAATCGAGCCGTGTTAAACCCTTAATCAAACCTTAGTCCACACCCAATTTGAGGCGTATGAATCCCTAAACGGACCGTAAACCAAAAACTAAATCAGACCCTAAACCAAACCCTAAATCTAGCTGTATCAAACCGTAAATCAATCCCTAAATCAAATGCTTGAAGTATAAATCAATGCCTACATTGATCCCTAAATTGAGGAGACAGGGGCTTATTTGCCATGGACGAAGAGGTGATGAAGCGTTGATGAAGCCAGTGCTCGTCGTCCAGATCTTCTCGTCGCCAATGCTTGCCCCCATCGGCGAGAGAGAGTGTCGGTGGAGAGAGGTGAGTGTGAGCGGTTAAAGAGGAGTGAGGGGATTTGCGCCATTGGTTTAGGAAACAACGTACCTCCCCTTATCGTCCTCGCGCGTGTAGCCGTTGCAGACACGTGGCTCCTTGTGCTCGCCCAGGCCTGGTTCGCTTGAAACAACCTAGCCCTGGCCCGGATCGCTGAAAACTGCCGATTCGGTCGTTCCTCCAAAGATAAACTCTGGATTGCTTTGAGTTTCGTGCTATGCAGGCCCACACACATGAGCAGGTAACTAAACAGGACACAATCGCATTCTCGGGGCCTGGGCGAGGAGTATGCAGACAACCAAAACATTCCCATATAGGCTCCACAAAACCAATTGGTGCGTGTCGCATTTGGCGCCACCATGTTCCGGTGCGGAGGCAGCCCGATGTGTTGAGGTGTGTTCCGACAATTTTAAGTTGTTGGTAACGTAGACGTGTGTTTCAAAAAAAAAAAATCGATTCTGTTTTGGAACCGGTTCTCATTATAAGCAAACAAAATCAATCTGTGACAACAAGTTTTTGTCTCGCTCCGGCGAGGGAGGGGCGATGAGGGCGGTGGGCCTTCGGCTCGCTTCAGTGCTTGTATTCCTCGCTAGGTGGTATACGAATCTGAATGTAATTTTTATTATTTATAGCGTTCGCTGTATTGCCATAATTAAAAATGAATAGATTGAAAGAAATTCGAGAAAAAGAAAAATGAAAGATACCAAGCTACAGTGATCTAGCCTACTGTCAGGCCCTTTGTATATCTTGAAGAAAGACATTTCCAAATTGGACGGCTGGATAGGCACCCCAGAACAGAGAAGAGAAGGCACAAGGAACCAGCTCGAGCCAGCTGCCGCAGCAAATCCCGGAGGGGAGGCCCCTGCCTGAAACGGCCCCCTCCATCCGTCGCAAGGCAGGATAAATCCGCAGCGCAGCACACCCCAGGAAAAGAAAAGGCCGGGCGGGCGGGGCTAAAATACCCATGCAGAAGCAACCAACCAAGCGTACCGGACGCGAGCTCGACGACTGAAAAATCGGCAACCCCGGCAAGGAGGAAGCTTCCGCGAAGCTCACTCCCCTCCCCGCTCCCCCCCCCCCCCCCCCCCCTATTTATCGCCGCCTCCCTCCTCCGCCTCCACCCACCCCACACATCCCCATCAATCCATCCATCTTTCCTGCTACAATCCCATCCGCATTCATCTCCTTTGAGTAGCTTCTCTCCTCCCGATTGTTTCCTCTGCTCGAAGATGAAGCTCTCCATGCAGTCGCTGGCCCGGAAGCTCTCCATCCCGTCGCCCAAGCGGGGCAAGAAGCAGCAGCAGCAGGACGGCAGCGGCAAGCGCGGCATCTCCCGGAGCGAGGCGCCGTCGTTCGCGTCGGCGTCGTCCTCCTCCACCTCGTCGTCCTCCGAGGACGCGCTGCCGCGGGCGTCCACGCCGCGGTCGGTGCTCCCCGCGGAGATCTCGCGGCGGGAGCTGGAGGCCGTGCTCCGGCGGCTGGGCCACGAGGAGCCGTCGGACGACGAGCTGGACGCCGTGGCGGCCATCGCGGCCGCCGGGGAGGCCGGCCCCGAGGACGAGCTGATGGAGGCGTTCAACGTGTTCGACGCCGACGGCGACGGCCGCATCACCGCCGAGGAGCTCCGCGGCGTGCTGCTCGCCATCCTCGGCGGCGAGGCCGACGGGTGCAGCCTCGACGACTGCCGCCGCATGATCGGCGGCGTCGACGCCGACGGCGACGGCTTCGTCGGCTTCCAGGACTTCGCGCGCATGATGATGGTGTCCACGGCGGCGGCCACCACCTCGGCCGGCCCGAGGTTCCTGTGAACCAACCCGTCGACCCGCGACGCCAGACTCCTCTGTTCACGCTCTGTTCTGCTGGCCCCCACGCCCACGTTCCCGCGAAATCTCGATCGGCCGCGATGCATGCGCTCAGATGTGCGATGCTCGTTTCGTTTCAGCTTCTTCTTCTTTTTGGCGCGCACCGTGATGAGGAATGCCATGCGGCAGCTAGCTCAAGTATAATCAGGATCACTATGCTACGACCAGTAGTCTACTACGTGCTAGTTATTAAATATCGACCTGTAAAATTTGTCCGAGAGCTGGATCGATCGAGAGTGTGTGCGTGTGTTGTGTTGGCAATGGGAAATGCTTTGTTGCTTGGTTTTTTACAACAATTGGTCTTACTCGGGCCAGCTACTGCTAATATACTTACCTCCCGTCCTTTTTACTCCATGTCAAGTCAATCTTTGCAAAGCTTAATCAAATTTATATTAAAAATATCGATATTTACAATACCAAATATAAAACTGCATTCCATAATGAATCTAACAATATTAACTTGGCATGGATAAATTTGATCAAAGTAGAGATAATTTTGAATTCCCTCAGTCACAAAATATAAGAACGTTTCTAACACTAGCATAATGTCAAAAACATTATTATATTCTGGGACAGATGAAGTACTAATTTAGTAATCTACTCCCTCCGTTTCGAATTACTTGTCGCAGATGTGAATGTATCTAGATGCATTTTAGTCTAGATACATCCATTTCTGCGACGAGTAATTTGGAACGGAGGGAGTAGAATACAATTGTTTGGCTTTGGAAGTATTGAGGTCCGGAGCGGAAACCTGCTGGCGTTGCACGTGGAATGATTGATGATTCCGGCGAGAGCCCGACCGAGCCGGTGCGGCCATGAATGGGTGAATGAATGAATGATTGGCAACGTGGCGCCTGGAGACGCTCCGATGCTGCATGCACTCATGCTTGGCTTGTCCTCTTCCCTGCTCTGCTTGCTTTCTCTAATCTAAGTAGGAGCGGCATTGCTAATAACCACGCACGACGTGCCACCATTAGCACAAACATCGGGCAGGGCAGGGGATTTGTGATGCTTTATTCATTCATTCAGACCATCGATTAGATTAGATTAGATTAGATTAGATTAGATTAGATTAGATTAGATTAGATTAGATTAGATGCGCGAGTGATATTATCCTAGGAAAGGAAACCCGGCACCGAACAGGTGTCAACAAAGCTCGAAATACTAGTATAACGGTGGCTGATTCTCGCTTAGTATTTTTAGACAGCTTCCCGTTTAATTTTGGATTCCACTACCATCTCATCGCTGATATGATAGTGAGGGGACAATGCTGGCTGGGCTGGCGCACTTTGAAGGCCATTCAAAGCTGCTGCCGCGTACTAGTACCGCACCAGGCACTGCCGATCTGGGGGGAGCACATCGCATCGCACCGGTTAATGGAGTTGCAGAAATGGGGAGGACGGGGAGTATTTAACAAAAAACTATCACATTTCGTCCAACCGTACCTACAAACTACCATTTTATAAACTTTTACCCAAAACTACCACTTTTCGACTAATCATCAACTACAAACTACCATGTGTGAAAAGTGTCCGGTTCGGCCAGTTTAAACCTGTTTATGACAGGCTGGGCCTACTCGAAAGGAACTAAAAAAGTCTACTCCGTTAGCTTTGACCGTCAACCCGTGGGGTCCACATGTCAGTTTTATCTTCTCCCCTGCCATGTTCCCGGTCCAGAGTGCGCTGCTGGCATGGGGTCGCTCGCCGTCGTGCCACCCACCTCTCCCAGGGCTGAACCCATGTCTAGGAGCACCACCTAGCTGCACCGCATCCTAATGGCAAAGGAATCATCCCGGAAGCCCCCGAATCGCCTCGCTGAGTTCATGCTTCCTCGCCTATGGTGGACCTCGACCTCGCCGGATTCGCCGCCTTAGAGAGCATCTGGCCCCTCCCTCGACCTCCTCGAGTGAGTGCTCCTAAAGTGGTGCATGTCATCGTCCTCGAGCTGCTCATCCCCGAGCCATCTTGCCCGCGAGCACCCGCTCCGGGAGCCGCCGCGAAGCCGGAAGCTCCCGTCCTTCCCCGCTTCTCATGAGCCTACGTGCTGCTGGTGATCCCCAGAGTTCCCTTCCTCTGGCGCAATCGAATCAGCAGCTAGCTCCTGTACCTGTACGTGCGCATCCGGCCGGGAAGAATCAATCCACCTGCTTCAGAGGTTAGCTTGGCTAGTTTGTACGTGCTGATTTTCTCGGCCAAGAGCATCGTTCAGGTGCTAGCTTCAGTTCACGGGATCCCTAGAGGTTAGCTTCAGTTCACGGTAGATGCAGCGGCGACCATGGTCGCGAGGCAGAGGAGCCATCGGTCGACCGGGTCAAGGGTGGTGCGCCGTCGGGATCTAGGAGGTCGCGCCCCCGCAGGCCATCAAGTCCGGCGAGGAGCTCCGGGATGGCCTAGGCACGCCGCGCGGTAGACGGGGACTTCCCCTGATCTGATCTAGATCCTTCGATCCATACAGAAGATAGAACTGACATATGTGGACCCCACAGGTTGACGGTCAAAGTTAACGGAGTAGACTTTTTTTAGTTCTGACAAGTGGGGCCAACCTGTTATAAACAGGTTTAAACTGGCCGAACCGGACACTTTTCACACATGGTAGTTTTTAGTCAATGATTAGTCGAAAAATGGTAGTTTTCGGTAAAAAATTGTAAAGTGGTAGTTTGTAGGCACGGTTGGACGAAATGTGGTAGTTTTTGTTAAATACTCCGGTGCACGCGATGCTATGCTGCCGAGTGCCAAGGACTTAACTTGCCAATGCTTCATTCTCATGGAAACGCTTGCGTACGTTTACTCTTGCGCAATAGCTATATCTATGTCGCCTGAATTTACAGTTTGGGTCAATCGGTTTTTCGAAGAACAAGCAAGTTCGCCAGAGGAAAGGAAGGAAGGAACAGTCACCGACGGTCTATCTTAGGGGTGTGGGGGGAGTGCAGGTTCGTCAGAAGATTATGTTCCTCGCCCGAGTTAGAGGGGTGGCCGTGGGCGGCGTTTTGGGGGAGGGCGGGCCGGCAGCAGCAACCGGTTGGGCCAGTGGTATGTCCGTGGATTTGAGCAAGAAGATGCATAGGAGATATGGGCAAGAGGTTGAAAAAAAAATTTGACCGTCCATTTTTCATCCAATGGCTTAAAACAAATTGACTGACCCTAATTTTTTTCCAAGCGAATGTGAGTTAGCCATTCCCTTACTTTTGTTAGAGCATCTACAACCGGACGCCCCAAACCCGCTTCAAACCCCTCCGTTGACGCGCAGTGGCAATGGACGCACCATGAGTGTCGTCCGAGAAAAACATGGCATGATGTATCCCTCGTGCGAGGCAGCGGGCGCGGGAAGCAGCGGTAGCCCACGTGGTTGTGGACGTCGGTGAGGCAGAGTCTCATTCTCCGGCGCCCGTATGGTACACCAATCCGGGCGCCACAACCGCGTCATGGTGGATGTCGCCGGCTCATGCCAGGACAAATCCATCATCGATCTGACGTCCACTGACACCGTCCAGGTTCCGTGCTCTGACGAGGGAGAGTAGGGTATGGGAGACAGCGACTCTTTGAGTTCCATGAGCGGGCTCGTGTCCCATGGCCTATTCTACCTTGCCGGCGACCGGACCAACACTCTGGGGAGCGTAGCCGGCCGCTAGACATGGGCACGTTGGAGCCGAACGAGTTCTGCTTAAAGATCAATACATGTTGTACATAATAATATGGACTTGAGATATCTAATTTGAGGTATCCGGTCGTAGAGTCAAATATTTAAGATGTGACCGGTCATTGTCCGCAGACGTTTGAAGGGCCGGCTTTGTCAAGTCCAGCTGTAGATGCTCTGCTGTTGGATCTTTGAGATGATGCACATGGTTTTGCCTATTTTATTTTGCCAGAGCTGCTCTGCTTCATCAAGTTCCAAGATAAAGCTCGCAACCGTTTATCAGAACGTGGTAGCCCCCTGTTTCGTCTCCCTTCCACTTGACATTTTCTTCACATTATATTATGCGAGGACAAATGGATGATTTTGCCGCCGACTTCTTCATATTGTCTTTTTTTTCTCTCATTCAGAAGTCTGTGTGCTATTTCCCTGGAAGTTCATTGCAACGAAGGGTACGTGCCAGTGTCGCTTTTTGTTTCCTTTTCTAAGCTCAAGAAGCGCTTTTCGCTCGCAAAAGCTGATGAACCCTGGCCTGGTTGAGGCTACTAATGATGCATTAATCCCAGAGAACGGGAAAGTAAAACTCAATGATGCATCTTGTACTCGCTACTCACACTGTCTCCTAAACTATCTGCCGGTGAGGGGATCCAACGTGGAAAGGTAGGCATGGACCCTATCTAACTATAACTAAAGCCGGGATCTTTGCGATGCATGTGGCGCTAGGTAAATTGCCAAGCAAATGTTGTCGTTGTCGTCGTCTTGCAGATATACTACTCAACCTCGGTAAACTGGCTTGGAGTTTCTTGGCAGCGACTCGAGGCGCAGCAGCGTCGGTAGTCTTGACCAATGGCACTGAATGGGAGTTTTTACTAAAGGAAATTGCTGGCATCTTACATGCAGATGGAGGGTCTCTGCCGACGTCTTTACCTTTATCTTTGGTTAATCACCCCTGCAAACAGATCAGCAATCCAAAATTCTCAACCTTGTTGTCCCTTTCACAGTTTCGCTCCCGCTTTCTGGGGAGCCGCCGTTGTTATGTGAAACCGTCAGCGAAATCACTGTCACTGATCCAAGCACATGTTCATAGATAATAAGAGTGCTCTGCGCTCTCTAAGAAAATTCAAAAACAAAAACGAAACAATAGTACTCTGCGCTATACAGTCCTTGACAAGAAAGTGGATTATAATATCCGTACCTCACGGTTTGATCTTCTACATTTCATTTACCCGCGCCAGCTACTGCCAATGGCATCCCAATCACTAAATCACCGCAAAATGCCTGGACCAAATTGTCTGGACATTTTTTCCATCCAAAGACGGTAAAAAAAGTCCAGACAAGTTCGGATGTTTGAAATCTCGTAAATCGGCACCAAACAAAGAGGAGGTTTGGGGGAGTCAAAGTCCACTACGTCAAACTCTGACACGCCTCGCACATCCAAAGATCCCACCGAAGGCCCTTCCCCCCTCACTCCATCTCTTTCCTTCGTGTTGTGTATCCTCACGATCGGCAACCGACACCGTTGCTGTACCACCCCGGCCGCCACACAAGCCTTACCAGACCTCCGCCGCTCCACTCATGCGCCTTTCCGCATTGGACTACGTCGCCATTCCACCCAGATCCGGTCGCAGCCTAGGTATTCTCCCCTGCCAATGCCATCCATTGCTAACACCACAACCGACAGGTTTTGAGCAAGTGCCATTGCCAAATTTTTATGTTCTTGTTGTTTATGTTGAAGCAAACATGATGGATTCGAACGAGTACTTCTACCGTCAAGGTTTTTCAAAGCTGTCGTGTACCACACATCGCATCGCACAACTATCGCCAAGGTTTCACTTGCCAATGGGTCGTTCTTACGGGAATTTTGGCTAGTCTTGCCTCTGGGATTTCAGATGAACTTTGTTAGCCAGGAGATTTGTCGTGTTCGATGCATGGTCATCAGTGCAATTTTTATTATGTTTAGTTGCTTTGCAGTGGTTTTGCGTCGTAGCCCCTCTTTAGGGCATCGTTTTGGAGTTTGCTACGGTTGAAGGGAGCAGCGACGCCGGCGGCGCATGCCCTGTGGCGCAATTGTCGATGAAAATCATGCCGACTACGGTCATGGCGGACGATGACGGCGTCTTTGATGTTGTTTCCTTGTCGAGGCATCGTTGTTGCAGTTTGCGTCACCAGGCTGGGGATGCTCTGGGGGAAACCCTAGATTTGGGTCTCCTGAATCGGACGATGATGGCGTTCTCTGTATCACTTCCCCTTCTTGGGGCATCGTTTTGGAGCAAATAATGGCTGGAGGTAACAAGAGAAGGAGCGGTGTTACATCTACCGCAAGGCCAACGGCGGATCACGGCGGCATGGTGCTGCGGAGTTTCGACGATGTGCGCGTGTGGATGGACACGCGCAGGATGATGGCGTTGTCTGACGCCATGGTGGCATCGACGGTAGGCCTGGTAAGGTTGGTGTGTCAGTACCTGCACCGGAGATGGATCAACGCTTTGAGGTGGCGACGGCCTATGAGAGTGCGCCAGAACGGTGTGTGACTCAATTCCGGCATTGTGGCTTGGTTGGGGCATCAGGCTTTAGATGTTAGAATTTGGTGAGATGTCTGTTTGGTATTAACCTCGGACATTTGTCGCCCCTTCATCAAGGGAATAGAAGTAGCGACAAGTGTGTTGCCAAGATGGTGGCTTCAGGCATACTAATGTATTACTTTGTAAGGTCTTTGTAAATAATTAATAAATGACTGCATGCATCGTCCAGATGCAGAAACCGGGGTATCTTCCTTTGTCGAAAAAAAAGTTGTTTTGTTCTTCTTATGAACCTTTATAATAGATTTGGTCTTTTTAGAAAGAAAAAATGGGTTATTTCATTCATTCCACTTGCCATTTTCTTATGCAAGGACAGATGGACAATTTTGCCACCGGCACCATCGAATTGTTTTTTTTGGGTGTTTTTTTTCTTTCGAGAATCTGATGTTCAGAACAATCGGGTTAAGTGTTTGCGTGGAAACCTGTGATCAGTGCCACCTTTTTGTTCCCTATCTGTTATTTTAAGCTTGAAGAAGCACTTTTGACGCGCAAAACGTGATGAACCCCGGCCGGTTAATCATTATCAGCTATTGCCTGGTGGCTGAAGCTACTACTACTACTAATCATACATTAGCCCCAGAGAAACGGGAAAGTGAAACACAATCATGCATCTTCTAACTCGTACGGCGTGGCAAAGGTGGCAAGGAATTGCAGCTAGGCGAGTTGATTATTGTGGTTTCGTCGTAGTCATGGCCCCTAGCTAGCTTAACTAAGCCGCGAGATCTTTTTCATGGATGTGTAGCTAGGTAAATTGCCAAGCAAACGTTGTCGTTGTCATGCAGCTACCACACCCACCTCGGTAAATTGCCTTGGAGTTTCTTGGCAGCGACTCGAGGCGCGGCAGAGTCGGCAGTCTTGACCAACGCCACTGTGCTAGCTAGGCCCAACCAAGACAAGGATGCCAGAATGAGAGTTTTTACTAGAGGAAATTGCATGTAGATGAAGGGTCTATGCCGACGTCTTACCTTTATCTTTGCTTAATCACCCTTACAAATAGATTAGCAGTACCATTTTCTCAACCTTGCTTTCCCTTTCACTCCCGCTTTCTGGGGAGCCGCCGTTGTTATGCGAAACTGCCAGCAATATCATTCTCACTGTCACTGATCAAACACTAGTAGAAAACAAGGCTTTGGTTCAGGCCGGGTAAGCCCATTAATCTCGGTTCACTCACGAACCGAGACCCATGGGGGCATCTGTCCTGGTTCGTGAGGCCAGGGGGCCGGCCGGGCCTCGGGGGCCATTGGTCCCGGTTCGTTTGGCCCCTTTGGTCGCTCCTGGTCCACAATCATTGGTCCCGGTTGGTGGTTGGGACCGGGATCAAATGGGGTCCGTTAGTCCCGATTCCAGCCACGAACCGGGACCAAAGAGATGCCTATATATACCTCCTTGCCTGTGAGCAGAGTAGTGGATTGCTCTGTTTTTTTGGCCGGCCGTGGGAGAGCTTTGTGGTGCTCTAGCTCACCTCCTATGCACATGAGGTGTTCGATGAAATGCCCGAGCCACACTTGAGCTTTCTCCTCTCGAAGCTCCTTGTTCAAACTCCATTTGAGGGAGTCCTGGATTAGGGGGTCCTCGGGCATCCGGGCTATATAACATGGGCCGGACTAATGGGCTGCGAAGATACAAGATAGAAGACTTTCCCCCGTGTTCGGATGGGACTCTCCTTTGCGTGGATGGCAAGCTTGGCGTGCGGATATGAAGATTCCTTTCTCTATAAACCGACTTTGTACAACCCTAGCCCCCTCCGGTGTCTATATAAACATGAGGGTTTAGTCCATAGAGGCAATCATAATCATACATGCTAGACATCTAGGATTTAGCCATTACGATCTCGTGGTAGATCAACTCTTGTAACCCTATACTCATCAAAGTCAATCAAGCAGGACGTAGGGTATTACCTCCATCAAGAGGGCCCGAACCTGGGTAAACACCGTGTCCCTGTCTCCTGTTACCTTCGGTCCATAGATGCACAGTTCGGGACCCCCTACCCGAGATCTGCCGGTTTTGACACCGACATTGGTGCTTTCATTGAGAGTTTCACTGTGCCGTCTTCGAAAGGCTCGATGGCTCCATCGCTCATCTACAACAATGCCGTCGGGAAGGAGATTTTTCTCCCTGGCCAGATCTTCGTATTCAGCGACTTCGCACTGCGCGCCAACTCGGTTGGCCACCTGGAGCAGATCGACAGCTACACCCCTGGTCACCAGATCAGTTTTGGAAATCTGAACTATGTCGCTGATATCCGAGGAGACTTGATCTTCCAAGGGTTCGCGACTCCAACCACCGCTCCGGCCCCTCCGAACCCTTAGATTTTTTTATCGGTTGCAAGAACCCTTGGAAGATCAAGCATGAGAACCCTTAGATTTTTTTATCTAAGAAGTATGTGAACCGGAAATTCCATCGCTCAGACGTAGGGTATCTGAAGACGGGAGTCTAGAGCCTGCCGGACTATCTGCGGCTATAGAGCTCAACACTGGAGAACCGGAGAGGATAGCGCCACCGACAGTCACCACAAAGCCGGGCTCTTCTCCGGACACTAGCTCCGAACCCTCGAAGTCCGCGTCATGCAAGCTCGGCCAGGGAGCTTCGGTTCCTGTTCAAACCTCACTCTTAAACGAGGCTATGGACTTAATGCGATCCCTCACCATCAAAGAGGAACCGCTTCCGAACTGCACCCAGCCCGGACTAGGGGCTGAAAATAGGGAATTTTACTTTATAGCCGCTATTGAGGATCTAACCGACATGCTCGACTACGACATGCTCGACTACGCCTCCGAAGACATCGACGGTATGGATGACGATGCCAGAGAGGAGCAGGCCCAAAACCCGCCGTTCACCGGATGCTGGACGGCCACTTCCTCATACGACGTGTACATGGTGGGCACACCTAAAGAAGGCGACGACGATGATGAGAAGGATCAAGTCGAGGACGAACCTCCTGAGATACCACCAAAGCATCAACGTCAACGGCGCCGCTCTAAATCGTGTCGCAGAAAAGACAGCAATACCAGCACCGGAGACGATGACACTCCGGAGAACGCCGAAGACCAAGAAGACCCTGATAATCCCCAAGTGCAGAGAATCATCGTAGCAATTTCCAAAGGTGGAAGTGATAAGTATGGACTGTCGAACCCACAAGGAGCTAAAGGTAAGATCAATATTCCCTCAAGCCCTATCTTCCACCGATACGACTCTGCATACACCGAATGTTTGCTTCCAACTAGCAATGAGAAATAAAACTACGTTGTGGGTATGAAGTGGATAAATTTGCATGATATCGGAGAGCTAAAATATAAAAGTAGGTTTTGTTATCATAAAGTTAGAATATATTACTAAATGTTATAAATAGTGAGTGTGGAATAATGGTGGATCGGAGTGCGGAATTGTCTTAGACAATTTTTAACAAGACCGATAGTCATCATTGCAATTTCATATGAGGGAGAGGCATAAGCTAGCATACTTTCTTTTCTTGGATCATATGCACTTATGATTGGAACTATAGCAAGCATCCACAACTACTAAAGATCATTAAGGTAAAATCCAACCATAGCATTAAAGCATCAAGTCCTCTTTATTCCCATACGCCATGTCCCGCTTACCCGTATTTATGTTTCAGTCACTCACGCAACGCAGACAATAAGCAAACCATGGACATATTGCAACACCCTATAGTGGGAATCCCTCACGCTTGCGCGACAGGGAGGGCACCATAGGACAACACCAAAGTAAAACATACAACTCATACCAATCTAGATCATCAATCAACCCAAAGACAAAGGATATCTACTCAAAACATCATAGGATGGCAACACATCATTGGATCATAATATGTGGCACAAAGCGTCATGTTCAAGTAGGGATTACAGCGGGGTGTGGGAGAGTGGACCGCGTAAAAGAGATGAGGATGGTGATGATGATGGTGATGTTGATGAAGACGATCATCGTGGCGATGATTCCCCTCCCGATGGCACTCCGGCGCCACCGAGAGAGAGGAGGAGAGGATCTCCCCCTTGTGATTCCTCCTCCATGGCCTCCCCCCTAGATGGGGAGACGTTCCCCCTCTGGTCCTTGGCCTTCATGGTGATGATGGCCCTTCCGGGATCCTCCTCCATGCCCTCCGGTGATGATGGCCCCCTCCGGCAGGGTGCCAGAGAGGGCCTAGATTGATTTCTCATGGCTACAGAGGCTTGCGGCGGCGGAACTTCCGATCTAGGTTATTTTCTGGAGGTTTCTGTATTTATAGGAACTTTTGGCGTCGGTCTCACGTCAAGAAGGTGCCCGAGTCATCCACGAGGCAGGCCCATGCGCCCAGCGGGTGGGCGCGTCCCCCACCCTCGGGGACGGCCCGGGACTCTTCTGGCCCAACTCTTTTACTCCGGGGTCTTCTTTTGGTCCATAAAAAATCATCAAAAATTGGCACGTCAATTGGACTCCGTTTGGTATTCCTTTTCTGCAGAACTCAAAAACAAGGAAAAACAGAAACTGGCACTAGGCTCTAGGTTAATAGGTTAGTCCCAAAAACCATATAAAATAGCATATAAAGCATCCAAGGTTGATAATATAATAGCATGAATACTTCATAAACTATAGATACATTGGAGACGTATCAACATCCCCAAGCTTAATTCCTGCTCGTCCTCGAGTAGGTAAATGATAAAAGAAATAATTTATGAAGTGTGAATGCTAGCAAGTGCATAAGTTTCATCAATGATAGTTCCAATCACTTTTTCTAGCATCATTATGTATCATAACAGTAGCTCATTTTCATAAAACTTTTCATGATCAAGTAACAAGCTATTCACATGTTAAAGTATAGATCATAAACTTTCTTGAAACTAACAAACTATATTCTCAGTCATCAAACAATTGCAATTCATATTATTTTCAGGAAGGGTTTATGTCAGAGCTTTGATTTAGCAAACTCCACATACTCAACTATCATTTAGTCTTTCATAATTGCTAACACTCACGTGATATTTATGGGTTCAAAGTTTTAATCGGACACAGAGAAAGATAGTGGCTTATAGATTCGCCTCCCAACCTTTTACCTCAAGGGTAATGTCAACGATAATAGTTCATGATAACTTACACCCAATTGGATATATATATATATATATATCAGGATCTTTCCAACATAATGTGCTTGCCAAAGGATAAAATGTAAAAAGGAAAGGTGAAGATCACCATGACTCTTGCATAAGGGTAGAAGATAAAAGTAAAAGATAGGCCCTTCACAGAGGGAAGCAGAGGTTGTCATGCACTTTATGGTTGGATGCACAAAAGAACGCCACTTTATATTGCTACTTGTGATATGGACCTTTATTATGCAGTTCGTCGCTTTTATTTCTTCCACATCACAAGATCGTATAAAGCTTATTTTCTCCACATTAATAGATCATACATGTTTAGAAGGCAATTTTTATTGCATGCACCGATGACAACTTACTTGAAGGATCTTACTCAATCCATAGGTAGGTATGGTGGACTCTCATGGCAAAACTGGTTTAAGGAATGTTTGGAAGCACAAGTAGTATCTCTACTTGGTGCAAAGAATTTGGCTAGCATGAGGGGGAAAAGCAAGCTCAACATGTTGGATGATCCAAGACAATATACTTTATTTTGGATATAAGAAAACATAACCCATTACGTTGTCTTCCTTGTCCGACATCAACCTTTTAGCATGTCATATTTTAATGAGTGCTCACAATTATAAAAGATGTCCAAGATAATATATTTATATGTGGAATCTATCTTCCTTCAATATTCTTTCATGAATTGTTCAAGTGACCAATTCTACGTTTGCTAACTTTCAATAAGTTTACTACCTATACTTATTCTGTGTGAAGTCATTACTCCCCATGGTATAAGTATATGAAACATATATAAATTCAGATTTATGATATTCAATTATTCAAGCATTTACTCATAGGATAACGTGAAGCACGTGAGTAAATGACAAACTACTCCAAAAGATATAAGTGAAGGACACTGAGTAGTCAAATAATTAACTAGCCATGGGAGGACTCTTTTTCATTTGAGATTTCAGATCCAATGATTTTATTCAAACAGCAAGTAAAATTGAAAATACGCTCCAAGCAAAACACATATCATGTGATGAATAAAAATATAGCTCCGAGTAAGGTATACCGATAGTTTTTGAAGACGAAAGAGGGGATGCCTTCCAGGGCATCCCCAAGCTTAGGTGCTTGAGTCTTCCTTGAATATTACCTTGGGGTGCCTTGGGCATCCCCAAGCTTAGGGTATTTCCACTCCTTATTCTCCTCACATCGATATCTCACCCAAAGCTTGAAAACTTCAATCACACAAAACTTAATGGAACTTTGTGAGATAGGTTAGTATGATAAAGAGTAAACCATTCACTTCGGTACTGTCAAAGACAAGGCTCATAATTGTTCTCACACAATGCCTACTGTACCATATCATTTCTACAATTTATATTTTACAAATATAAGTCATAGAAACTAGAAAACAAGCAAACTATGCAATGAAAACAGAATCTGTCAGAAATAGAACAGTCTGTAATGATCTGAACACTAACCATACTTCTGCTAATCAAAAAATTATGAAATAAATTGGTGGACATGAGGCATTTGTCTATTAATCTTATGCAAAAATAATCAACACCAAAGTACTCTTCTGTAAAAAATGGCAGCTAATCTCGTGAGTGCAAAGTTTCTGTTTTTAACAGCAAGATCACATTAACTTTCACCCAAGTCTTCCCAAAGGTCTTACTTGGCACTTTATTAAAACAAAAGCTATAATACAAGATTAATACAGTAGCTTACTCATGAGAACACACAAAATCAGTAAGGGTAAATATTTGGTTGTCTCCCAACAAGCGCTTTTCTTTAATGCCTTTTTAGCTAGGCATGACGATTTCAATGATGCTCACATAAAAGATAAGAATTGAAACATAAAGAGAGCATCATGAAGAATATGACTAGCACATTTAAACCTAACCCACTTCCTATGCCTAGGAATTTTGTGAGCACACAATTTATGGGAACAATAATCAACTAGCATAGGAAGGCAACACAAGTATAACTTCAGAACTTTAAGCACATAGAGAGGAAACTTGATATTATTGCAACTCCTACAAGCATGTATTCCTCCCTCATAATAATTTTCAGTAGAATCATGAATGAGTTCAACAATATTACCATCACATAAAGCATTCTTTTCATGATCTACGAGCATAGAAATTTTACTACTCTTCCACATAAACAAAATTCTCCTCATTCGGAATAGCGGGATCACTAGTTCCTAAAGTTGACAATCTTCTAAACCCGCTTTAGATGATAGTATTGTTCATAATCCAAAAGATATAAGTGAAGTTCATGGAGAATTCTACAATTAATATAAACTAACCAATATCAAAGCTCAAAATGTATAAGTGAAGCACACGAAGCATTATATAAAGCCATACTCAAAAGATTTAAGTGAAGCTCAAAGAGCAATTCTATAAGATCATACTTAGAAGATATAAGTGAAGCACATGAAGTATTCTATAAATTGATGAAGAGACATCGCATACAAACATGGTTCTTGAAGAAAAAGGAAAACACAAAGGACACAAATCATGTGAACAAAACAAAAACCGAGGTATACCGATAATTGTTGAAGAAGAAAGATGGGATGCCAACCGGGGCATTGCTACGTCTTGAGCTTGCGTTGGTTTTCCCCGAAGAGGAAGGGATGATGCAGCAGAGTAGCGCAAGTATTTCCCTCAGTTTTTGAGAACCAAGGTATCAATCCAGTAGGAGGCCACGCTCAAGTCCCTCGTACCTGCACAAAGCGCTAGCTACTCGCAACCAACGCGATTAGGGGTTGTAAATCCCTTCACGGTCACTTACGAGAGTGAGATCTGATAGATATAATATTTTTGGTATTTTTGGTATAAAGATGCAAAGTAAAAAGTAAAAGCAAAGTAAAAAGCAAAGCAAGATTAAAGTGATGGAGATTGATATGATGAGAATAGACCCGGGGGCCATAGGTTTCACTAGTGGCTTCTCTCAAGAGCATAAGTATTCTACGGCGGGTGAACAAATTACTGTTGAGCAATTGACAGAATTGAGCATAGCTATGAGAATATCTAGGCATGATCATGTATATAGGCATCACGTCCGTGACAAGTAGATCGAAACGATTCTGCATCTACTACTATTACTCCACTCATCGACCGCTATCCAGCATGCATCTAGAGTATTAAGTTAAAAACAGAGTAACGCCTTAAGCAAGATGACATGATGTAGAGAGATAAATTCATGCAATATGAAATAAACCCCATCTTGTTATCCTCGATGGCAATGATACAATACGTGCCTTGCTGCCCCTTCTGTCACTGGGTAAGGACACCGCAAGATCGAACCCAAAGCTAAGCACTTCTCCCATGGCAAGAACTACCAATCTAGTTGGCCAAACCAAACGGATAATTCGAAGAGACTTGCAAAGATAACCAATCATACATAAAAGAATTCAAAGAAGATTCAAATATTATTCATAGATAGACTTGATCATAAACCCACAATTCATCGGTCTCAACAAACACACCGCAAATAGAAGATTACATCGAATAGATCTCCACAAGAGAGGGGGAGAACTTTGTATTGAGATTCAAAGAGAGAGAAGAAGCCATCTAGCTACTAACTATGGACCCGAAGGTCTGAGGTAAACTACTCACACTTCATCGGAGAGGCTAGGATGATGTAGAAGCCCTCCGTGATGACGGCCCTCTTCCGGCGGAGCTCCGGAACAGGCCCCAAGATGGGATCTCGTGGATACAGAAAGTTGCGGCGGTGGAATTAGGTTTTTGGCTCCTGTTCTGATCGTTTGGGGTACGTAGGAGCAACGAGGGGCCCACGAGGCAGGGGGGCGCGCCCTAGGGGGGGGGCGCCCCCACCCTCATGACCACCTCTTTTGTTCCTTGGAGCAGGGTCCAAGTTTCCTGGATCACGTTTGGTGAGAAAATCACGTTCCCGAAGGTTTTATTCCATTTGGACTCCGTTTGATATTCCGTTTCTTCGAAACACTGAAATAGGCAAAAAACAACAATTCTGGGCTGGGCCTCCGGTTAATAGGTTAGTCCCCAAAATAATATAAAAGTGGAAAATAAAGCCCAATATAGTCCAAAACAGTAGATAATATAGCATGGAGCAATAAAAAATTATAGATACGTTGGAGACGTATCAGGCATCCCCAAGCTTAATTCCTGCTCGTCCTCGAGTAGGTAAATGATAAAAAGAGAATTTTTGATGCGGAGTGCTACTTGGCATAATTTCAATGCAAATCTTCTTAATTGTGGTATGAATATTCAGATTAGAAAGATTCAAGACAAAAGTTTATATTGACATAAAAAATAATAATACTTCAAGCATACTAACAAAGCAATTATGTCTTCTCAAAATAACATGGCCAAAGAAAGTTATCCCTACAAAATCATATAGTCTGGCTATGCTCCATCTTCACCACACAAAGTATTTAAATCATGCACAACCCCGATGACAAGCCAAGCAATTGTTTCATACTCTAACTTTTTCAAAACTTTTTCAATCTTCACGCAATACATGAGCGTGAGCCATGGATATAGCACTATAGGTGGAATAGAATGATGGTTGTGGAGAAGACAAAAAGGAGGGGATGATAGTCTCACATCAAATAGGCGTATCAACAGGCTATGGAGATGCCCATCAATAGATATCAATGTGAGTGAGTAGGGATTGCCATGCAACAGATGCACTAGAGCTATAAATGTATGAAAGCTCAACAAAAGAAACTAAGTGGGTGTGCATCCAACTTGCTTGCTCATGAAGACCTAAGGAAATTTGAGGAAGCCCATCATTGGAATATACAAGCCAAGTTCTATAATGTAAAATTCCCACTAGTATATGAAAGTGACAACATATGAGACTCTCTATATGAAGAACATGGTGCTACTTTGAAGCACAATATATGAGACTCGCTATATCATGGTGCTACTTTGAAGCACAAGTGTGGAAAAAAGGATAGTAGCATTGCCCCTTTTTATTTATTTTATCTTTTTTGGGCCTTCTTTTTTTCTTTGGCCTTTCTCTCTCTCTCTTTTTTTATTGGGACAATGCTTTATTGAATGATGATCATCACACTTTTATTTATTTACAACTCAATGATTACAACTCGATTCTAAAACAAAGTATGACTCTATATGGATGCCTCCGGCGGTGTACCGGGATATGCAATGAATCAAGAGTGACAAGTATGAAGAAATTATGAACGGTGGCTTTGCCACAAATACTATGTCAACTACATGATCATGCTAAGCAATATGACAATGATGAATGTGTCATGATGAACTAGATGGTGGAAGGTTGCATGGAAATATATCTCGGAATGGCTATGGAAATGCCGTAATAGGTAGGTATGGTGGCTGTTTTGAGGAAGGTATATGGTAGGTGTATGATACCGGCGAAAGGTGCGCGATATTAGAGAGGCTAGCAAAGGTGGAAGGGTGAGAGTGCGTATAATCCATGGACTCAACATTAGTCATAAAGAACTCATATACTTATTGCAAAAATCTAGAAGTTATCAAAGCAAAGTATTACACGCATGCTCCTAGGGGGATAGATTGGTAGGAAAAGACCATCGCTCGTCCCCGACCGCCACTCATAAGGAAGACAATCAATAAATAAATCATGCTCCGACTTCGTCACATAACGGTTCACCATACGTGCATGCTACGGGAATCACAAACTTTAACACAAGTATTCTTTAAATTCACAACTACTCAACTAGCATGACTTTAATATTATCACCTCCATATCTCAAAACAATTGTCATGATGCTTCAATCTTTTCTTAGTATTCAACACACTCAAAAGAAAGTTTCACAAATCTTGAATACCAAGCATATTATTATTAAGCAAATTACCATGCTATTAAGAGACTCTCAAAATAATTTAAGTGAAGCATGAGAGATCAATAGTTTCTTTAAAACAAATCCACCACCGTGCTCTAAAAGATCTAAGTGAAGCACATAGAGCAAAATTACTTAGCTCAAAAGATATAAGTGAAGCACATAGAGTAAAATTATCTAGCTCAAAAGATATAAGTGAAGCACATAGAGTATTCTATCAAATTTTAGTTCATGTATGGCTCTCTCAAAAGGTGTGTACAGAAAGGATGATTGTGGCATACTAAGACATAAAGACACAAATAATACAAGACGCTCCAAGCAAAACACATATCATGTTGGTGAATAAAAATATAGCTCCAAGTAAATTACCGATGGAAGTGGATGAAAGAGGGGATGCCTTCCGGGGCATCCCCAAGCTTTGACTTCTTGGTGTCCTTGTATTATCTTGGGGGTGCCATGGGCATCCCCAAGCTTAGGCTCTTTCCACTCCTTGTTCCATGATCCATCAAAAGAATTCACCCAAAACTTGAAAACTTCACAACACAAAACTCAAAATAGAAAACTCGTGAGCTCCGTTAGCAAAAGAAAACAAAAGACCACTTCAAGGTACTGTAATGAACTCATTCTTTATTTATATTGGTGTTAAACCTACTGTATTACAACTTCTCTATGGATTATAAACTATTTTACTAGCCATAGATTCATCAAAATAAGCAAACAACACACGAAAAACAGAATCTGTCAAAAACAGAACAGTCTGTAGTAATCTGTAGCTAGCGCAAGATCTGGAACCCAAAAAATTCTAAAATAAATTTCTGGACGTGAGGAATTTATCTATTAATCATCTTCAAAAACAATTAACTAAATATCACTCTTCAAATAAAAATGACAGCAGTTCTCGTCAGTGCTAAAGTTTCTGTTTTTTACAGCAAGTTCAACAAGACTTTCCCCAAGTCTTCCCAACGGTTCTACTTGGCACAAACACTAACTAACACAAAAAACACAACCAAAACAGAGGCTAAATAATTTATTTATTACTAAGCAGGAGCAAAAAGCAAGGAATAAAAATAAAATTGGGTTGCCTCCCAACAAGCGCTATCGTTTAACGCCCCTAGCTAGGCATAAAAGCGAGGATAGATCTAGGTATTGCCATTCTTGGTTTTAGAGAGAAAGAGAGCAAACTTGTTATCTATGGAATTAATATTTCTATTTTGACAAAGTACATGTCCATTAATGGTATAAGAAAGATTAAGTATGTTGCGGAAATTGGCATATAGGCTAGCTTTTATCTCTTTAATAGATTCGTTTTGGTAAGAAAGCAAGAGAGATGTAATTTCAGTTTTCTCATTAATGGGGTGCCCAAATATAGTTTTCATCCTCTCATAGGTATCTATGGGGTCCCCTTGAAGAAAACCCCCCTCGAAAATAGAATCTAAGACTTGTTTGAACGAAGCGGGTAGCCCAACATAAAAGCTTTTCAAGTAAACCTCAATTTGATATTGGGGTACATAGCTAGCCCGGATCCTTAACAGCCTATCCCAAGCATCTTTCAAAGATTCATCAAGTAAATAACGAAAAATTCCAGAATCATCTTCATCAAAATTACTAAGGTTCTCATTGATAACTCCGGCAAGTTATTCTATAGCATTCCGATTTATGAGTTTAGATAAGATAGCAGGATTGTCTAAAGCACTAGAACTTGGGAGAGAACCCCCAACTCTTTTTGGTTCTGACATGGCGAGGGAAAAGAGGCAAACAGAGAGGGAGGATAGAGAGAGAGAGAGGGCGAATAAAACGGCAAGGGTGAATTGGGGGGGAGAGGAAAACGAGAGGCAAATGGCAAATAATGTAATGCGAGAGATAGGGATTGTGATGGGTACTTGGTATGTTGACTTTTTGCGTAGACTCCCCGGCAACGGCGCCAGAAATCCTTCTTGCTACGTCTTGAGCTTGCGTTGGTTTTCCCCGAAGAGGAAGGGATGATGCAGCAGAGTAGCGTAAGTATTTCCCTCAGTTTTTGAGAACCAAGGTATCAATCTAGTAGGAGGCCATGCTCAAGTCACTCGTACCTGCACAAAGCGCTAGCTACTCGCAACCAATGCGATTAGGGGTTGTCAATCCCTTCACGGTCACTTACGAGAGTGAGATCTGATAGATATAATATTTTTGGTATTTTTGGTATAAAGATGCAAAGTAAAAAGTAAAATCAAAGTAAAAAAGCAAAGCAAGATTAAAGTGATGGAGATTGATATGATGAGAATAGACCCGGGGGCCATAGGTTTCACTAGTGGCTTCTCTCAAGAGCATAAGTATTCTACGCTGGGTGAACAAATTACTGTTGAGCAATTGACAGAATTGAGCATAGTTATGAGAATATCTAGGCATGATCATGTATATAGGCATCACGTCCGTGACAAGTAGATCGAAACGATTCTGCATCTACTACTATTACTCCACTCATCGACCGCTATCCAGCATGCATCTAGAGTATTAAGTTAAAAACAGAGTAACGCCTTAAGCAAGATGACATGATGTAGAGAGATAAATTCATGCAATATGAAATAAACCCCATCATATTATCCTCGATGGCAACGATACAATACGTGCCTTGCTGCCCCTTCTGTCACTGGGTAAGGACACCGCAAGATCGAACCCAAAGCTAAGCACTTCTCCCATGGCCAGAACTACCAATCTAGTTGGCCAAACCAAACAGATAATTCGAAGAGACTTGCAAAGATAACCAAACATACATAAAATAATTCAGAGAAGATTCAAATATTATTCATAGATAGACTTGATCATAAACCCACAATTCATCGGTCTCAACAAACACACCGCAAAAAGAAGATTACATCGAATAGCTCTCCACAAGAGATGGGGAGAACTTTGTATTGAGATTCAAAGAGAGAGAAGAAGCCATCTAGCTACTAACTATGGACCCGAAGGTCTGAGGTAAGCTACTCACATTTCATCGGAGAGGCTAGGATGCTGTAGAAGCCCTCCGTGATGATGTCCCTCTTCCGGCGGAGCTCCGGAGCAGGCCCCAAGATGGGATCTGGTGGATACAGAAAGTTGCGGCAGTGGAATTAGGTTTTTGGCTCCTATTCTGATCGTTTGGGGGTACATGTGTATATATAGGAGGAAGAAGTACGCCGGAGGAGCAACGAGGGGCCCACGAGGCAGGGGGGCGCGCCCTGGGGGGGCGCCCCCACCCTCGTGACCGCCTCTTTTGTTCCTTGGAGCAGGGTCCAAGTCTCCTGGATCACGTTCGGTGAGAAAATCACGTTCCCGAAGGTTTTATTCCGTTTGGACTCCGTTTGATATTCCGTCTCTTCGAAACACTGAAATAGGCAAAAAACATCAATTGTGGGCTAGGCCTCCGGTTAATAGGTTAGTCTCAAAAATAATATAGAAGTGGAAAATAAAGCCCAATATAGTCCAAAACAGTAGATAATATAGCATAGAGCAATCAAAAATTATAGATACGTTGGAGACGTATCAGGCATCCCCAATCTTAGATGCTTGAGTATACTTATAATATTTAGTTGGGGTGCCTTGGTCATCCCCAAGCTTGAGCTCTTGCCTCTCTTTATTCTTCTCACATCGGTAACTCCTCGTTCTTCGAACACTTCATCCACACAAAACTTTAACAAAAACTTTGTGAGATCCGTTAGTATAATAAAGCAAATCACTACCTTTAGGTACTGTTTCAAACTCATTCCAATTTCATATTAGAACTATATATACTGTATTCCAACTTCTCTATGGTTCATACCCTCCGATACTAGCCATAGATGCATCAAAATAAGCAAACAACACACGAAAAACAGAATCTGCCTAAAACAGGAGAGTTTGTAGTAATCTGGAGTTTTAGTAAACTTATATAACTCCAAAAATTCTGAAATAAATTTTACAATTTGAAAAATTTATACATAAGCAAATTGCAAAAAGTTTCAGACCCATTTGACTTTCCAGTAAAAATATGTAAAATCACGCGCTACAGACAAAGTTTCTGTTTTTTCTTCTGCACATAGTAAACAAGCAATCTAATCATCCTAAAACCAAGGCTTGGCACATTATTTTTATAATTCAATGGATATATATATAAGGGGATAATTATTTACAGAGAAACTTCCATGAAAAATTCTACACTTTTTCCGTGAGCATGAACACGAGTGCTCAAGGTCGACCCTCACTTCTTCAATGCATTACTTTCCAACCACTTCTCTTTTTGAAAAACTTTTTAGGCATAAGAGGCAAGTAAATTTTTTTGTATTTTCATTATTTTAATTTTTTGTATGTTTCACCCACAACTAAACATAAACAAAAAGGAAAAACAAAATCTACTTAGTGAAGAAAGCAAACAAGCACACACGAGAATATCAACCCCACACTATTGCTCCCCGGCAACGGCGCCAGAAAAGAGCTTGATAATACCCAAGTGTAGGGAATCATCGTAGAAATTTCCAAAGGTGGAAGTGATAAGTATGGAGTGTCAAACCCACAAGGAGCTAAAGGTAAGATCACTATTCTCTCAAGCCCTATCTGCCATTGATACGACTCTACGTACACCGAACGTTTGCTTCCAACTAGCAATGAGAAATAAAACTATGTTGTGGGTATGAAGTGGATGACTTTGCATGATATCGGAGAGCTAAACTATAAAAGTAGGTGATGTTATCATAAAGTTAGAATATATTGCTAAATATTATAAATAGCGAGTGTGGAATAATGGTGGATTGGCGTGCGGAATTGTCTTAGGCAATTGTTAACAAGACCGATAGTCGTCATTGCAATTTCATATGAGGGAGAGGCATAAGCTAACATACTTTCTCTTCTTGGATCATATGCACTTATGATTGGAACTCTAGTAAGCATCCGCAACTACTAAAGATCATGAAGGTAAAACCCAACCATAGCATTAAAGCATTAAGTCCTCTTTATTCCCATACGCCATGTCCCGCTTACCCGTGTTTGTGTTTCAGTCACTCACGCAACACAGACAATAAGCAAACCATGGACATATTGCAACACCCTACAACGGGAATCCCTCACGCTTGCGCGACAGGGAGGGCACCATAGGACAACACCAAAGTAAAACATACAACTCATACCAATCTAGATCATCAATCAACCCAAAGACAAAGGATATCTACTCAAAACATCATAGGATGGCAACACATCATTGGATCATAATATGTGGCATAAAGCACCATGTTCAAGTAGGGATTACAGCGGGGTGCGGGAGAGTGGACCGCGTAAAAGAGATGAGGATGGTGATGTTGATGAAGACGATCACCGCGGCGATGATTCCCCTCCCGATGGCACTCCGGCGCCACCGAGAGAGAGGAGGAGAGGATCTCCCCCTTGTGATTCCTCCTCCATGGCCTCCCCCCTAGATTGGGAGAGGTTCCCCCTCTGGTCCTTGGCCTTCATGGTGATGATGGCCCCACCGGGATCCTCCTCCATGCCCTCCGGTGATGATGGCCCCCTCCGGCAGGGTGCCAGAGAGGGCCTAGATTGATTTCTCGTGGCTACAGAGGTTATTTTCTAGAGGTTTCTGTATTTATAGGAATTTTTGGCGTCGGTCTCACGTCAAGAAGGTGTCCGAGTTGTCCACGAGGCAGGCCCACACGCCTAGGGGGGTGGTGTTGGAAATATGCCCTAGAGGCAATAATAAATTGGTTATTATTATATTTCCTTGTTCATGATAATCGTTTATTATCCATGCTAGAATTGTATTGATAGGAAACTCAGATACATGTGTGGATACATAGACAACACCATGTCCCTAGTAAGCCTCTAGTTGACTAGCTCGTTGATCAATAGATGGTTACGGTTTCCTGACCATGGACATTGGATGTCATTGATAACGGGATCACATCATTAGGAGAATGATGTGATGGACAAGACCCAATCCTAAGCATAGCACAAGATCGTGTAGTTCGCATGCTAAAGCTTTTCTAATGTCAAGTATCATTTCCTTAGACCATGAGATTGTGCAACTCCCGGATACCGTAGGAGTGCTTTGGGTGTACCAAACGTCACAACGTAACTGGGTGACTATAAAGGTGCACTAAGGGTATCTCCGAAAGTGTCTGTTGGGTTGGCACGAATCGAGACTGGGATTTGTCACTCCGTGTGACGGAGAGGTATCTCTGGGCCCACTCGGTAGGACATCATCATAATGTGCACAATGTGATCAAGGAGTTGATCACGGGATGATGTGTTATGGAATGAGTAAAAGAGACTTGTCGATAACGAGATTGAACAAGGTATCGAGATACCGACGATCGAATCTCGGGCAAGTGTCGTACCGATAGACAAAGGGAATTGTATACGGGATTGATTAAGTCCTTGACATCGTGGTTCATCCGATGAGATCATCATGGAACATGTGGGAGCCAACATGGGTATCCAGATCCCGCTGTTGGTTATTGACCGGAGAGTCATCTCGGTCATGTCTGCATGTCTCCCGAACCCGTAGGGTCTACACACTTAAGGTTCGGTGACACTAGGGTTATAGAGATATTAGTATGCGGTAACCCGAAAGTTGTTCGGAGTCCCGGATGAGATCCCGGACGTCACGAGGAGTTTCGGAATGGTCCGGAGGTAAAGAATTATATATAGGAAGTGCTATTTCGGCCATCGGGACAAGTTTCGAGGTCACCGGTATTGTACCGGGACCACCGGAAGGGTCCCGGGGTCCACCGGGTGGGGCCACCTGCCCCGGGGGGCCACATGGGCTGTAGGGGGTGCGCCTTGGCCTATATGGGCCAAGGGCACCAGCCCCAAGAGGCCCATGCGCCAAGAGAAGAGGAAAAGGAAGAGTCCTAAAGGGGGAAGGCACCTCGAAGGTGCCTTGGGGAGGAGGGACTCCTCCCTGGCCGCACCCTTCCTTGGAGGAAGGGCCAAGGCTGCGCCTCCCCCCTCTCCCTTGGCCCTATATATAGTGGGGGGAAGGGAGGGCAACCATACCTAAGCCCTGGCGCCTCCCTCTCCCTCCCATGACACACCTCCCTCCTCCCGCAGCACTTGGCGAAGCCCTGTTGGAATCCCGCTACTTCCACCACCACACCGTCGTGCTGCTGGATCTCCATCAACCTCTCCTTCCCCCTTGCTGGATCAAGAAGGAGGAGACGTCGCTGCTCCGTACGTGTGTTGAACGCGGAGGTGCCGTCCGTTCGGCGCTAGGATCATCGGTGATTTGGATCATGACGAGTACGACTCCATCAACCCCGTTCTCTTGAACGCTTCCGCGCGCGATCTACAAGGGTATGTAGATCCACTCCTCCCTCGTTGCTAGATGACTCCATAGATAGATCTTGGTGACACGTAGGAAAATTTTGAATTTATGCTACGTTCCCCAACAGGTGGGCACGCCCCCCACCCTCGTGGACGGCCCGGGACTCTTCTGGCCCAAATCTTTTACTCCGGGGTCTTCTTTTGGTCCATCAAAAATCATCAAAAATTGGCACGTCAATTGGACTCCGTTTGGTATTCCTTTTCTGCAAAACTCAAAAACAAGGAAAAAACAGAAACTGGCACTGGGCTCTAGGTTAATAGGTTAGTCCCAAAAACCATATAAAATAGCATATAAATGCATATAAAACATCCAAGGTTGATAATATAATAGTATGAATACTTCATAAATTATAGATACATTGGAGACGTATCAGACCCCATCAAACCAACATCCGAACAGGATGATCGGGAGGACGGGAAAATTGACCCTGACGATCAAGCAGGGAATGAAGACTCGGAGGATAGAAACTATCTACCATTATTCGAGGATGGCGTGAGCCTCGGCGACGAAGATTTCATCGTGCCAGAGGAACCCCTCGAACAAGAGCGCTTTAAGCGCCGGGTAATAGCCACTGCAAGAAGCCTAAAGAAAAAGCAGCAGCGGCTTCAAGCTGACCAAGATCTGCTCAACGACAATTGGACTAATGTCCTGGCAGCCGAAGAATACGGCCTCGAACGCCCAACAAAGAGTTACTCGAAGCGTAAACTGCTACCCCAATTTGACGACGAGGCGCTGGAGCCCATACCACCCGCGTGTAACACGGCTAACGGACCTGACCGACCACCATGTGGCCGGGACAAAACGACAACTCAAGCCGAACACCAGCCCACACAACCTCGCCGTAAAAGCAGAGAAACAAAAGCTCGGGGATACACTTATGACCTACGTCAGGACCTGGACAATAGAGCCGGCCAGACCAGGTCAATCTACGGATCAAGGGACATGCCCAAGCGCGAGAAGAAGGCCATCAGGCCTAGCGCGACAAACACAACCCCACCAGGGCCGAAAACCGCGTACGGACTTCATCCGAACTGCGCCGTGATGTTGCCCGATACAGAGGCGCCGCACACCCCCTATGCTTCACTGATGAGGTAATGGAGCACCAGTTCCCATAAAGGTTTAAACCCGTCAACATCGAATCATACGATGGCACAACAGACCCTGTAGTATGGATTGAAGATTTTCTTCTCCACATTCACATGGCACGCGGTGATGATCTACATGCCATCAAGTACCTCCCCCTAAAACTCAAGGGGCCAGCATGGCACTAGCTGAACAGCCTACCAGAAAACTCTATTGGTAGCTGGGAAGACTTGGAGGACGCATTTAGAGACAACTTCCAAGGTGCCTATGTTCGCCCCCCATACGCCTATGATCTTAGTCACATAATCCAGCAACCCGGAGAATCAGCTCGGCAGCTCTGGACTAGGTTCTTAATCAAAAAGAACTAGATTGTGGATTGTCTGGACGTCGAAGCCCTCACGGCCCTCAAACATAGCGTCCGAGATGAGTGGCTCGCCTGACACCTCAGCCAACAAAAGCCGAAGTCCATGGCATCCCTTACCGCACTTATGACCCACTTTTGTGCTGGAGAGGATAGCTGGCTTGCTCATAGAAGCAACAACACCAGCGACCCTGGCACCTCCAAACCCAGGGATGGCAATGGCAAGCCACGACACAACAAGCACAAGCGTCGAAATAATAACGAAGGAACCCAAGACATGGCGGTCAACACCGGATTCAGTGGCTCCAAACCCGGTCAACGGAAGAAGCCATTCAAGGCAAATAAAGATGGCCCATCCAGTTTATACCGAATACTTGATCGGCCTTGCCAGATTCATGGAACCCCCGATAAGCCCGCCAATCACACCAACAGAAATTGTTGGGTCTTTAAAAAGCCGGCGAAATCAACACCGGACACTAGGGGAAAGGGTTGCCCAGCAACGACGATGACCAAGAGCCTCATCAACCAAACACGGGGGGACAGAAGCAATTTCCCCCGAGGTAAAAATGGTGAATATGATATATGTCACACATATCCCAAAGAGGGAGCGCAAGAGCGCATTACGAGACGTCTACGCCATAGAGCCGGTCGCCCCAAAATTCAACCCGTGGTCGGCTTGCCCGATCACCTTTGATCGAAAGGACTACCCAACTAGTATCCGTCATGGAGGTTCGGCAGCTCTGGTCCTTGATCCAATCATCGATGGATTCCATCTCATGCGAGTCCTCATGGACGGCGGCAACAGTCTCAATCTACTTTATCAAGACACTGTCCGCAAAATGGGCATCGACCCGTCAAGAGTCAAGCCCACTAAAACTACCTTTAAAGGAGTAATACATGGTGTAGAGGCCCGCTGCACGGGCTCAATCATGCTGGAAGTCGTCTTCGGTTCGCCGGACAACTTACGAAGCTAAGACTTGACCTTCGACACTGTCCCATTCCGCAGTGGCTATTATGCACTGCTAGGACGAACCGCTTTCGCCCGCTTTAACGCGGTCCCGCACTACGCCTATCTAAAGCTTAAGATGCCCGGTCCACGTGGCATCATTTCAATCAATAGAAACACGGAACGCTCCCTCCGTAATGAGGAGCATACCGCGGCCATTGCGGCCGAAGTACAAAGCGGCCCTGTCAAGCCGCCCACCTCATCGGCTATTAAGCCGTCGAACTCTATTACACAAGGCTGGCCAATTCCGCATGCTAACAGCTCGGCAATTCCAGAGTTGGATTAGCAACTTTGCCTCCGTCGATCGCCATGTATATCCGCGAAAGCCGTACCGCGCTTGCATAATTACGCACTCAAAGTACCTTGGGCATCAGCGGGGGCACAATACGAACAGTCCTATAGTACGGCTTGACCCTATATGACCTTCCCCTTTTCCTTAATTATTTTTTCTTTTACCACAGGTGCATTAAAACCTGCTCATCCTATGGACTCATAAGGACTCTCTCCGAGCCCGTTTCCATACAAATAGTTGAAAACCATTCCTCTCAAGGAATCTTTTCTTACTTAGGAGAAAGCGGCGCAGAGGTGCGGCAGGAAGGTGCAAAGGACTTCGTAGACCACAATTTCACTCAAGAACCTGTATAAAGCTTTTCCCCTTAGCCTTAGATCCTCGACATGTAAAATGACCTTGGTGATTATGGTTCCCTCTGTAAGATTATGTTTTGACGTATCAACCAGATTCCAGTAAACCAAATTCTTCTTCGGTATCGTCTTATAGACTTTATTCCGTCTCTTTAGTTGTCTCGCGCACACACACCTCGACACAAATTGCCTGGGGGTCTATATGGCAACACATGTGTTGCCAAACAAAAATTCCAAACAGCTTTATAGCACAATTCGGCGTCCCGAGCTCGGCACTATATGCATCGGCTTCAAATCATGTCTTTGGTCAATAGTTGGGTTGCCCGACTCCTGTGTTTGCTACCTTACGTTCCGTCTGATTGGCTAGGGTAGTAAAGGGAGAACTACTGCGATTTTGTTTCTGGTTCGTCCGGTTAAGCACCTTGGTAGAGAAAGCCAAAAACTGACTATCATGATGCAGCGAGAGCTGGTCAGCCACTCGGCGATCTATTAAAATCTTTAGCAATTTTTTCCGTACACTACTAGGAAAATGCTACCAGTAGCGCTGGTTTTTAAGCTACCAGTAGCGCGGGCACCAGCGCTACTGCTACAGTGCTACAACTATTTTGTAGCAGTAGCGCGTTTTAGGCGAGCACTACTGGTAAGTTCAAGTACTAGTAGCGCGTTTTCAGGCCCGCGCTACTGCTAACATTTATGTTTTTTAGCATTTTTGCACTGTACATGTTTAAACAGATATATCTTTTATACAATAACAACTCATCATGAACTAGTCTGTTTAAATAGCATATTCATTACCACTTGTCATCACCATCAAACAATGTTCGTCAATGAGACATCATATAACAAGTTGGTCACTAGTCATAATCACAGCTCCTCATCATCATCAACTCTAACACATTGTAGCACATAATAACACATTTTAGCTACGACCTACTCCTCTCATAGGACTTACCCTACCCTCTCTTAGGTAAAATATCATAAAACAAGATAGGCATTGACGCTGCATTAAGGAAAATTGACTCTCCATAATAAAGCACGGAGATCATCTTGTCTCCAAGTCTTGGCCTGCGCACAATGTTGCTTCCAAGTAGCTCTCTATGATGGTTCAAACATTTTTTTGAAATCATCTATTATCATGGCTTCCTCGCTTTTAGAAATCCGGTATGGACAGGAGTGATGTGGATACTGCGGCTGACCTGGCCGTGGTGGCCGTAAGCTCATAACATTAACGCGACCTCTCGTCAACATCAGATGAGGCACACAATCCATCGGGATTTTCTATTCAAAAACATAGTAATAACTTTGTAGTTAGCAATATAGTTTAGTTATAGAAGAATTTATGCAAAAGATGCACGGATGTCATAATAGTAAAAAATCTTACCATGATATCTCCATTGATGTTACCATAGTTCAACACGTTCACTAGTGGCACGTATTGACCATAATGTGGAGTAGTTTGATAATAGCTATTGTAATTCTCAATATCAGTAAAAAATGTGATAAGACCATCTTGCTCCTTATAAGTTAATTGTGCTTCATCATTGTAGTAGTAGGTTCTGTCTACCATTTTCCGTACATTTTTTAAAGAATGAATCTAAGCTGTCAATGGAAATAAACTGTCAAATATTTTGAAATAAACAATATAAATTACTTAGTAAATATGTTTAAGAAACTCACATAGCGGTAGAACTGGAAGCGTGTCAACAATGACCCAAATGGTCATATCATTTTCGTCGATGTCAGGATCACCAAGATCGAAGGTGAGAAGCATACCCACATGAATATCATACGCCTTGCAAAGGGCTTCCCAATTCAGGCAACCAAAATTGGATGAGTTCACATAATTGTATAGATTTACAGCAAAATCATAACCATGATGGGTCCTTAGTTGAATTATTTTTGTCTCCATTCTTTCATGATCTTAAAAACCCATCTTCTCCAAGACATAGCGTCTTGCATGGCATGGGATAAGCTAGTCGAATTGTAAAAGACGGAAATTACACATTGAAGAAGCAGAGAAGTCGTGCAAAAAATAACAAAAAACACTTGTCGTCGTTGCGTACCATTTCAACATCGAAGGTCTCTTGGAGCTTGATGCTGAAGCGCCGACCTTCTACCTAGTGAGGCCTGTCACACAGACCGCGCTCATCTTCGCAGTAGTCGCACATAGCGAATTCCCTTTCGTCGTCAGACATTTCCTAATAGGTAATTAATAATCCATCATCGAATACAAATATAGTAGTTTGTAGCAAAGATCATCATATAACAACTAAAACACCTAAAATTTGTAGTTTGTAGTAGTTTGTAGCAAAGATCATCATATAATCCATCATGAATACATATATAGTAGTTTGTAGCACAAACCGCGCTCATCTTTTGCATTCAATAAGCAAATAACTAATAGGTAATTAATAATCCATCATCGAATACATATATAGTAGTTTGTAGCAAAGATCATCATATAATATCACTAATACATCTCGAATAATAGCTCCTCTAGGTTCAGTGGGCCGTGGTGGACACCCAATGAGAAGGAACCATCACCGGATCATAGCTTCGGTGAGATCCCCAAAGAATCTGCCAGGTATTGGAGAACCGGCCGTTCGCCAACGCAACCAAGTAGCGCTGGACATGCGCGTTCTCCTCCGTGACATGGTGCTGTACCGCTTGCGCGGGGGACTCAAGCCTCTCCACCAATGCAGGCCCACGTGACCGCCACCAAAGAAGCTCCGGGTCGACGACGGGCTGGCTCCTCACTAAGCTACGCTCACCAGAAGGTAGCACAACCCAGTACCAGCCCGACGGAGCCCAGTCCCGGACATGGCCCCTCGACTCAACCAGGAGTCCTCCGCCGAGTCGACAACGAGGATGCGGGATAGGCATCGTCGACGTTGAGAACAAAATGCTTAATTATGAAAACAAAATTAATAAACACTTAGCAAAATTTGGCATGACCTTTGCTAAAAACAGGACATATCGAGCGCCTGAAATTTGCCAGAACGTAAACGAATTGACATTTCTGGCAAAACATAGGCCACTCGGAAAAATATGACATGTCCAAAATGTGACATGTTCAAAATATGCATGACATGTCCACTGGAAATTTGCATATTAACAGGAAAAATTGCTTTAACTAAAAAAACTAACAACAATTGCTTTAACTAAAAAATACCTAGAATTCTGTTAACTACACCTAAAACAACTAAAACACCTAAAACTCTTTTAAATACACTTAAAACACCTAAATTCTATTAACTACACCTAATTAAAAACCTAGCTAAATTTCTGTCCTAACTTTAAAACCTAGCTAAATTTAAAAACCTAGGGTTCATACGAATTAACTAGGGTTCATACCTAATCTGTCCAAGCAAGGGTTCGATCATGCATAACCTAAATTATTCTAATAACCTACATTTTTTCAACTACAGAATTCAAAATAACTACTCTAATAACTATAACTATAGAGGGAGGGAGGAGGAGGAAGGAGGGAGAAGTACCTCTCGGTGGAAGAGGGCCGGCGCGGGGGCCAGGGCGGCGGGTGGAGGAGGGAGGCGATGCGGGGGAGCTAGGAGGCTGACGGGGAGGAGGGTTGGCGCAGGCGAGGGCGGCCGACATAGGGAGGAGGGTGGGCGCGGGGGACGGCAGTGCGAGGGTCGACGGCGGCGCGTGGGGGATTGAGAGGGTCGGAGGAGTGTGGGAGTGTGAGTGAGAGTGAGATGAGGGCGGCCGGGCTGGGGGGCGCGGGGGGGGGGGGGGGGGGGGGGGGGGGTAGTGGGCTTAATAGCAGCGCGGGAAATGGGCCAGCGCTACTGCTAGGCCCACTAGCTGTAGCGCAGGTTGGACGACAGGCGCTGCTGCTATTTTTGACCGGGGGTGTGGTGTATTACACTTAGCAGTAGCGTGGGGCTGTGTAACAAGCGCTGCTGCTAACTGATACCAATAGCGCTCTTTATAGCCAGCACTACTACTAACTAGTAGTAGCATGGGGTTATAAACAAGCACTACTGGTAAACTTCTGTCTATAAACGTTTTCCTAGTAGTGGTATTACACGAAGGACTGTTTTCCGGTCACATATGCAACGCATCCGCATTGGGATAGCCGCGTACACACTAGGGGCTACTTTGTAGACCCATCGTCAAACTCTATGGTAAGTGAGAGCAATAAAACCGCATAGTCTGATTGCCCGGTTCACTGCGCTGACACCTCCTTCATGGACCAAGATGTTGGGATAAGTGTAGTCATGCGCAATTCTGAACACCCCAGTAGTATCTACATGGGGGTTGAAGCCAACGACTGGGAACTCTCAAATATAAAAACGGCCGCACGGGAGGATAAAACCCTTCATAAAGGCATAAATATATTACAAAATCCTTAGTTCATAATACAAACTCCCGAATACTTCGGACTCGTTCACTCGAACACTACATCCTTCGAGCATTGGCCTTCTACAAGGCAGGCACCTTTTAGTACGTCGTCAAAATAGCGCTCCGGTGTGCGATGGTCCTTGCTTTCGGGCGGGCCCTTGATACGTCCATTTTGCATCATGCTTTTATATCGATATTTATCGCATTATGGACTGTTATTTCACTTTATGTCACAGTACTTATGGCTATTCTCTCTTATTTTACATGGTTTACATAAGGAGGGAGAATGCCGGCAGCTGGAATTCTGGTCTGGAAAAGGAGCAAATATTAGAGACCTATTCCGCGCAACTCCAAAAGTCCTGAAACTCCACGGAACATCTTAAAAGAAATAAAAAAAAATCCACGCCAAAGATGAAGGCCAGGGGGCCCACACCCTACTCACGAGGGTGGGGGGCGCGCCCCCCTACCTCGTGGGCCCCCTGGTGGCTCTTCGACACCCATCTTCTCCTCTATGAGGTCTTTCAATGAGAAAAAAGAGGAAGGAACTTTCCGGGACGAGACTCCGCCGCCATGAGGCGGAACCTTGGCGGATCCAATCTAGAGCTCCGGCAGAGCTGTTCTGCCGGGGATACTTCCCTCCCGGAGGGGGAAATCATCACCATCGTCATCACCAACGCTCCTCTCATCGGGAGAGGGAAATCTCCATCAACATCTTCACCAGCACCATCTCATCTCCAAACCCTAGTTCATCTCTTGTATCCAATTCTTGTCTCAAAGTCCGGGATTGGTGCTAGTAGGTTGCTAGTAGTGTTAATTACTCCTTGTAGTTGATGCTAGTTGGTTTAATTGGTGGAAGATTATATGTTCAAATCCTATACGAATATTATTACCCCTCTGATTATGAACATGAATATGCTTTGTGAGTAATTACGTTCGTTCCTGAGGACAAGGGAGAAGTCTTTCTATGAGTAGTCATGTGAATTTGGTATTCGTTTGATATTTTGATAAGATGTATGTTGTCTAGCCTCTAGTGGTGTTATGTGAACGTCGACTACATAACACTTCACCATTATTTGGGCCTAGAAGAAGTCATTGGGAAGTAATAAGTAGATGATGGGTTGCTAGAGTGACAGAAGCTTAAACCCTAGTTTATGCGTTGCTTCGTAAGGGGCTGATTTGGATCCATATGTTTCATGCTATGGTTAGGTTTACCTTAATAATTTTGTTGTAGTTGTGGATGCTTGCAATAGAGGTTAATCATAAGTGGGATGCTTGTTCAAGTAAGAACAGCACCCAAGCACTGGTCCACCCACATATCAAATTATCAAAGTATCGAACGCGAATCATATGAATGTGATGAAAACTAGCTTGACGATATTCCCATGTGTCCTCGGGAGCGCTTTTCCTATTATAAGAGTTTGTTCCGGCTTGTCCTTTGCTACAAAAGGATTGGGCCACCTTGCTGCACTTTATTTACTTTTGTTACTTGTTGCTCGTTACAATTTATCTTATCACAAAACTATCTGTTACCACTTATTTTAGTACTTGCAGAGAATACCTTGCTGAAAACCGCTTATCATTTCCTTCTGCTCCTCGTTGGGTTCGACACACTGACTTATTGAAAGGACTACGATAGATCCCCTATACTTATGGGTCATCAGCCCTCAACTGCCAACTTTTCAGCTTTCATCTTAGCGTAATGCATCTTCACACGGGCTAAGGCCATTCACACTCCTTGTCGGTGTCAAAACCGGCGGATCTCGGGTAGGGGGTCCCGAACTGTGAATCTAAGGCGGATGGTAGCAGGAGGCAGGGGACACGATGTTTTACCCAGGTTCGGGCCCTCTTGATGGAGGTAAAACCCTACGTCCTGCTTGATTATTCTTGATAATATGAGTAGTACAAGAGTTGATCTACCACGAGATCAGAGAGGCTAAACCCTAGAAGCTAGCCTATGGTATGATTGTCTATTGTCCTACGGACTAAACCCTTCGGTTTATATAGACACCGGAGGGGGCTAGGGTTACACAGAGTCGGTTACAAGGAAGGAGATCTACATATCCGTATTGCCAAGCTTGCCTTCCACGCCAAGGAGAGTCCCATCCGGACACGGGACGAAGTGTTCAATCTTGTATCTTCATAGTCCAACAGTCCGGCCAAAGGATATAATACGGCTATCCGGATACCCCCTAATCCAGGACTCCCTCAGTAGCTCCTGAACCAGGCTTCAATGACGATGAGTCCGGCGCGCAGATTGTCTTCGGTATTGCAAGGCGGGTTCCTCCCCCGAATACTTCATAGAAGATTTTGAACACGAGGATCGTGTCCCGCTCTGCAAAACAAGTTCCCCATACCACCGTAGAGGGAATAATATTTCCACAAATCTAATCTGCTGACGTACCTCATAGCGTGACATCACACCATAGCCAGGTCTTTATTCGAATCATTTTTCATAACCTATCTCAGCGTGTTTCGCGAGGCGGTTTCCTTGGCACGTCTTGTCGAAGCAGAGATCGTGTCCCCTTATTATGGGATTCCCATCAATACGGGCGTGGGTAACCCAACCGCGCCATCAATTACGGTGCTTGGGGGATAAGCGGGTTTTACCAGGCTCGTGGGGGCACATAGTTTCGTCCGCCCTTATAAAGGGATAAGGTTTCACCTTTTTCTACCCATGCCTTCTTCCTCCTTGCTCATCCATTCTCGCGCACTCGAGCTCCAGCGCCCAAGTCCACATCCTTCTCCTCAACTCTCTCCAAACATGTCCGGAGCGGGAGGCAAGTGGATGGTCTCCTCCGTCATGGAGGGACACATCAAAAACTACGTGGGACCGGATACTTAGCCGCAGATATCGCGCACTGGCTGCAGCCGCGGGGCAGATCGTCCCTACCCCGGAACCTTATGAAAGGGTGGTTTTCCTCCCCCACTTCGTCCGCGGACTAGGGTTTCCCCTCCATCCATTTGTCTGCGGCCTTATGTTCTATTATGGGCTGGACTTTCATGATCTAGCCCCAAATTTCATCCTCAACATCTCGGCGTTCATAGTCATGTGCGAGGTTTTCCTCCGCATCCGGCCCCACTTCGGCCTGTGGCTGAAGATCTTCAATATCAAGCTGAAGGTAGTAGGCGGTCAACAAGCGGAATGCGGCGGAGCCATGGTGGCCCAACATTACATGGCTTGAGGGATACTTCGTGGAGACCATAAAGGGGTGGCAATCGGGGTGGTTCTACATCACCGAGCCGTGCGGCACCAACTGGGTGGCGGCCCCCGAGTTTCGATCCGGAATCCCCACGCGGCTCACTTCCTGGAAGGAGAAGGGCCTATCCTGGGGCTCATCGGTGGAGCTGGACGGACTCCAGAAGTGCATCCGGAACATGATAAGCAAGAAACTTAAGCTTCTCAACATAGTCCAGGTCATGCTCTTCCACCAGATCCTCCCGTGTCAATAACGGGCTTTCAACTTATGGGAGTTCGACCCGGCCCAGCACCAGACTCTACGCGAGCTCTTCGACACGACACATAAGGACGTCTGGAAGGTGCTGTTCAAGGGCGCCGAGGTCCCCCCTTCTCTTACCGAGGACCGCGGGCTAAGCGCGAAGCGCCCTGCGAATCCGGTAATTTCTGTACATCTGGTAGGGTATTTATTTCCCATAGCTTAACCATGTGCGGGGTCTGAGCTCCCATGCCTTTGACAGGACTGGGTGGAGACATCAGAGCAGATTAACTGTCCGACCCCTCTGCCCGAAGACCCTGCAGACGCTCTCCTGAGGGAGATGCGGACTCCGGCTCCTTATGAGGTGCCGGAGAAGACCAAGAAGAAGGCCACGGGAACCCGAAAGAGCTCCCGACGCCAGGTGGTATCGGACACATCGTCCGATAACTCCGAGACGCACTCCTCCCATGAAAACGAGGAGGAGGAAGATGAAGATTCTTCCCCTCCAACCGGGGGAGACAAGAAAAGGAAGGCCGCCCCAACCGGGGAGGCCGAAGGGTCCAAGAAGGGAAGGACTCTCCTTCCGGACTGTTCCACCACCGCCGCCGACGGTGAAGACGAGTGGCTACTCAGGGCCAAGCCCCTGGCGAAGTCGTAAGTATTCGGATACCAGAGTAACTCATAGCATACTTTTGTTGCACTACTTCTCCTAACGTCGAATATGATTATGCAGTCCGCCCCAAGCCCGTATAGACGTATCCTCATCGGACGGTTCCTTGGACTCGTCGGATATGGATAGTGATACACTTCCAACCGCCTCCTCTCCTCGCCCTACGGACGATGTTGAGGTACTGTCTCAAGGGGCACCGAGCCGGGGGGAGACAGTCCCGGAGGCGCCTCAAGGCGACCTTCCGGACTCCAGGCGTGAAGGGAGCAAGACTCCCAAGGGCGCCAAGTTCGGCCCCCAGCTGAACACTGCGCCGGAACCTCCAGTGGTTCCGGACTCCGGCAGGCGGCCCCCTTCCAAGAGGGGCAAGCCACCCGTGCCGGTGACCTCTGTCCATCCAGAGGCACCGGACAACCTGCTGGGAGCGCTTCGCGGCGCTTCCATCGACGAAGAGCACCGCACTATTATGAGTGCGGTGATCAAGAAGGTTCAGTCCGCCAAGAGCGGACTGACTGAAGCCTGTGCCAGCCTTCTAACAGGCTTTGAGGTAAGTATTTAAAATATAGGAAAATATTACCGCATAGACAGTAGCCCCTGATGCTCTGTTTGGTGTTCACAAAGAAAAGCCGAATAGAGGATCAAATAATATCTGCAGGAGTCTAATATAAGTATGTCTGTATGCTTATGCAGGCTCCGTTGCTGACCTCTGCCGCACTGACTGCGGAGGTCGCTGCACTGAGGCAGAACCACGAGCGGTCTGAGAAAGAGCTCGGTCTTGCCAAGAGGCAGCTCAAGGAGAACAAAGGTAAGTAATGCCTTGTCCATATATATACTCCTGCAGATATACTCCTGCATATATATATATATATATATATATATATATATATATATATATGCCCATGCGTTGCAACGGGGAAAATTGATGTTTTGCACAAGCATAATGTCCCACAACATCGGATTCATTATGAAGAACATGTTGCAACGCAACATCGTCCTTCTACAAAATGAACATAAAAAATATGTCGTAATTTAGTCGTGTTCATATTTTCTTTGCGGGGCGTAATGTCCCACTGATTTCATTTAAATACAATCCTTTTTTAATGGCATTTAAGCATGATCCTTTCATTAATTACCATGAAGTCCTTACCCGTTTTAGTCGGGAATCAAATCCTTCCTTTTCTAATTTAATTGCCCCAACACATTGAGGCCTATAGATCATTTCTTTTAATTATCCTACCTTTTTACCTCAAATCCTTCATGTAGAATTTATTAAGACCGCAATCTTTCTAATAGTTATTCCACCGATTTACTCATAATCCTTTCTTTAATTAGCCACATTCATTTAAATATTATATTTAAGCCTACAATCCTTCCTTTATTAGCTCATTCGCTTAATTAGCTCTCCCTAAACATGATCCTTGGACCTCACCCTTTGCCATCTACAGGAACGAAGGGCGATTTGTGTGAACCCCGGTCTCTCCACCTCGCCGTTGCCGAATCGGCGGTTCCCTCTCGCTCCGCCGGACGCTCCGGTGGCGAGAGGACAGGGGAGGCCCGATTTGCAGCGTGCACATAGTGTAGGAGTGCCTAGGGAGCCAGCCGGTGGCGTCGTGGAGGCGGCGGTGCGACTGGATCGGCTTTTTGCAGGTGTTGGTCTCCCCTTTGACGGCGAAGTTCCGGTGGAGCTCCGTGGTGGACTAGCTCCTTTCTTCGTGCTCGCTGCTTGGTGGAGAGGCCGTGCACAGTTCCCCCATGCCAGAGATCGAGGGATGGCGATTCCGACGGTTGAGGATCTGGAGAAGGAAGGTGATGTCGAGCAGTGCGACGCCGACGGCGACCATGGGTGTAGGTCCTCAGGGATCGTTGATCGGAGACTTCCCGTTTCGCCCGGGGCTGCTTCGATCCAAGGCGTCAACGAGCAATAGCGAATAGCGCGTCACCGGCTCGTCCACGGCGTCGGCGTAGTCGGGTTGCAGAGGGGCTTGGTTGTAATTTCCTTTTCTGTGTGGACCTTTCAGTAATTTGGCTGTTTTAATATCAACTCATTTTCTCGCAAATAAATAAATAAACATGATGACTGCCACTCGTATATTTAGAGTGAGTTGGGATTAGTAAATATGAAAGGTGCATAAGTCTTTGGTTGTTACATCTAAGAGATAGACAGGAGGTCTTGTGTTCAATTCCATAAAAGGCCCATCAACATACAAGTAACTGGCCCAGATCGTTTAACGTGTGTAAACCAAACGTAAAGGACTAAACCAAACCAAGAATACCTATTCCCTTTAATAGTAGGTATATATATATATAAAGATGCGGTTGCAAAATGATAGGATCATCATGGATGTGCCAGGGGCCACGACCGAAGTGGCGACCCTGAAGCAAGCGCTGTCCGAGGCCGAAAACAAAGCGTCCAAGGAGTGAACCGAGTGGGAAAAACAAGAGGCACGGGTGGTCGAGGTGCAGCAAGAGCTCCAGGCTCTCGTGAAGAAGCACGAGGCTTTGGAGCTTGACTCGAAGACGCGAGAGTCCGAGCTTGCAGCGGCCCTCGAGAGCACAAAGCATGCCAAGGCTGAAGCCCAAAAGTCCCTCCAGGAAATTGAGGCGATGAGGAAGATAGCGGCGGGTAAGGCCTTTAATATGCAAAGCAAGCATGTGAAAGTAAATTACTTGTTACTTACCCGAGTCCGGAGCTCTCTAGGAGCATTCGCAGATTTGCCCCGCGGTGTGTCAGATGCCGCGAAGTATTACCAGACCGAGGAGGGAAGCTCGACGGAGAAGTTGTTCTGGTCTCAGTATACTGGGACCGAACACCCGATGCCTGTGAGCGACCAGCTGAAGCAACTGGTCGGGCTGCACAAGGCGGCCGAACAGGCCATGAGGGGCCTTACAGTCCTGATGTGGCCTACAGACTCCCTTCCCAACAGCTACTTCGGCCTGGTGAGGCGGCTTGTGGATGCATGCCCACGGCTGGAAGTCATAAAGCGGTCCGTCTGCATCGAAGGTGCATGCCGGGCTTTTGCACGTGCGAAGGTGCACTGGGCCAAGATGGATGCCGAGAAGCTGGTGAAGGAGGGGCCGCTGCAGGGCAAGGAGCATCGCCACCCCGAAATGTGCTATGAGGGTGTCCTGAAGGGTGCATGTCTTGTGGCGGACGAGTGTGCGAAGGATGTAATTTTTGAATGAACTTGCTCGTGTGATCCTGTATTATGAAAACTTGTTCATATGCGCTATGCAACGCTTGTTTGAATTTAAAATATTACCTTCTATGCGGCTGTTTATTAAATCTGAGAGATGGCTAGTCGTCGGCTTCTGCCCCCATGCCACGAGTGCTGGGGTGTTCGGGGTAAATCTGAGCACTCTTGTTCAAATTGTTGGGTCCTTTGAGGGAGGTACTCAGCACAATGAACAAGGCAATCGAACTATAATGCTTTATCACTCTCACTTAGCCATAGAAGTCTACAATTTTAAATTTTGGCGAAGCCCCTAGTATTCGGAAGGCCGAAGTCGGGGCGCTATACACGCCTTAAGCCGGACAAAGCCGACTCCTTGCTCTAAGCGGCACAAGTCTTTAGGGACTCGAGACCTCTCGAACAGCGAACAGCTCTCGCCTTATCATGACAGTCAGTTTTAGCTTTCTCTACTAAGGTGCTTGCCCAGATGAACCGGGGCATAATCGCAGTAGTTCTCCCAGTGCTACCTTAGCCGATATAGCAGAACATAAGGTACCAAAACATGGGAGCCGGGCAAACCCAACTATTGACCCAAGACATGATTCGGAGCTGATGCATATAATGCTATAAGTTCGGGGTGCCGCACTGTCGAAAGTGTTCGGACTTCTCACGCTGTATTATGGGGTACGCTTAAGCCCCTGGCGTATTGGCCGTACCAGAGTGTACGGGTGCTGAATGTCATTGTCGGTGTCAAAACCGGCGGATCTCGGGTAGGGGGTCCCGAACTATGCGTCTAGGCCGGATGGTAACAGGAGGCCAGGGACACAAAGTTTTACCCAGGTTCGGGCCCTCTTGATGGAGGTAAAACCCTACGTCCTGCTTGATTAATATTGATGATATGGGTAGTACAAGAGTAGATCTACCACGAGATCGGAGAGGCTAAACCCTAGAAGCTAGCCTATGGTATGATTGTTGTTCTGTATGTTGTCCTACGGACTAAAACCCTCCAGTTTATATAGACATCGGAGAGGGTTAGGGTTACACAAAGTCGGTTACAATGGTAGGAGATCTACATATCCGTATCGCTAAGCTTGCCTTCCACGCCAAGGAAAGTCCCTTCCGGACACGGGACGAAGTCTTCAATCTTGTATCTTCATAGTCTAGGAGTCCGGCTGAAGGTATAGTCCGGCTGTCCGGACACCCCCTAATCCAGGACTCCCTCAGTAGCCCCCGAACCAGGCTTCAATGACGATGAGTCCGGCGCGCAGATTGTCTTCGGCATTGCAAGGCGGGTTCTCCTCCAAATTCCATGTACCTGTTGAATAAAGTCCGGCTTCTTGTAAATGTTGCGCTCCTTGGCTTCTACGCCCAATAATGGCCGTCTCCCACGTGTCAAACGAATATGAAAAGTCTGAGTGTTTTTACATCCACACCCCTAGCCGCGTAAATGAGCTGCCCATTTAAGGGGACGAGGATTTAGATCCAAACCACACCTTCTCCCCCTCGCGAGTGTTCATCAGAGCGCATCCGACAATGGTCCATACCACCATGGCCAGCCGTCGCAACTGCTCCTTTCGCCCTTCCAGCCCTCAGCCTGGATATTGGGAGAGATGGTCCATCCCACATAGCGAGCTAGTGACGCTCCAGACCAAGGGATTTCTCCCCCCGGCCTATTTGGTCCCGGTTCGAGCCGGTCTTGCCATCTATAATGGCGGAGAGCAAGCAGAGAGTGCCCCTAATCCCTCCAAAGGAGAGCGGGTATGCCTCGTCCCTTATTTAATAAGAGGGCTCGGATTTCCAATCCATCCGTTTCTCCGGGGGCTCCTAGAGTTCTATGGCCTCCAGCTACACAATCTTACGCCTGCCTCCGTATTGCATATCGCGGGCTTCGTAGCCCTCTGCGAGCTATTTTTGGGTGTTGAGGCTCATTTCGGGCTGTGGAAAGAGCTATTCTGCCTTGTGCCCTGTTCGAGGATTGGCCTTCGGAATGGTTTTACATAGAGGACGTCCCGCTGCCGGATCCTGTCAGGATCGGCCTCCCTGAGTTCGACAGTGCTCCACTAAAGAAGCACCTAAGTTGGCGTCCACGGAGCCCTCAGAGGGAAAGTGACAAGGACGTCCTTTACCTGATGGGCCGGATAAGATTGTTAGCTCATTCCGGACTGACCATGATCGGGGTCATGGCCACATGCATCATGCGAGTGTAGCCACTAAAGTATAGAGGCCACCCCATGTGGGATTTCAACGGGGAGGACGACGCCACCCGCTACGGCCGTAAGGGACCGGATTCGGCTGCGGCCCTAACAAAGACCTTGTCCGCTTTGTACAAGGGAGAAGAGGAGGAATTTCTCCGCGTCAACCCACAGGGTGGATTTTCTATGTACAATCCCCCAAGCTGGGTAATGGTCACATTTACTTGCCCATCCGTTTTATATTCCCATTGTTAAATATTCAGTCTAACGACTTCAACTTAGGAACTGCGCCAGGCTGTTAAAGAAATAAACAGCCCTCCTCCACAACCCTAGGACCCAGGACGGTCCCTCGACCCGGCCTCTCAAGAGGATCCAGACTTATCTGTGGAGCTGATTGATGGAGTGTTCCATCAATTGAGCAAGGACAACGCCTTGGTGGCCATTACGGCCGATTACCCAGGGCTAATCCCGGCCTCACAGGTAGCTGAGATCGAAGTCCCAGTACCCCGAATAGGGGTCCGCCCTCTCGTGTTTTCAGTTTCCTGATTACAAACAAGCTTTGTAGGGGAGGTTTTTGAGACGGGAGGCCGAACCTGCGGCGACAAGCCAACGAGCGGCCGCAGGGCCCCGTGGGCAGAAAAGAGGTGCAGCCGGACCGAGGCATCAGCGCAAAGGTATGGCGCGCCCCCTTATCCCAGGTGTTATACCTTCAAGGCATATTGACACTCGTGCTCTCTTCAGGACAAAGAGACCTCGCCGGACTATATCCGGAGAGGCTGCCAATCGCGCCTCCACCAGCCAGGCTCCAAAGCCTGGTCCGGAGGTGGAGGTGAACACAAGGCGCGCACCGGACGCTCCTCCGACGGAGGATGTGGACAGATTGTCTGCCACAAACTCTGAGGTGGAGAGTGCCATGAACCACAGGCGTTGCCGGACAATTCTTCGCAACGCTTGTTTCTCCCAAGAGGCATTAGATGCCTTCAATTCGGGAGATGCGTACCTCCGTGCCGCTCAAAATGGTCTAGCCAGAGCCACGAAGCAATATGTAAAAGACATACGGGTAAGAAAATTTTGGTAATTATATATATATATATACCAGTAGCCCCCGAGACTTGAAACCGTTAGAATAACTGATTTAAGGATCTTTTGTTATGCAGGTTCTTACAGAAAAGAATTTCCTATTGTCCCATGAGCTGGAAGAGTGCAAAGCCCAACTTGAGGCCGCACTAGCCGCGGCAGGGGAGCCCAAGGAGACCCCCTCTGGTAATATACACTTCGAAATATAAGTATTTTGTGAAGCACGACATGGGTGCGAATCTGACAAATGAAATTGCAGATGGCACCGGATTGAGTCCGGAAAGGCAACAACTCCTACGCCAGCTGAAGGCTGGTGAGAAGGTGCTGACAAAGGTGAGGCGGGAGAAGAATGATCTCCAAGATGCCAACACCAAGCTGGGCGTCGACCTGAAAGATGTTCGTGCCCAGCTGTCAGACTCCGTTAAGGCTGGTGTGTTCGGTTACGCCCAACCCCACGAGGTTTTGGGTCCAATCCACGCGGGTCTGCAGGGATTACCCCACCGGGGAATAAACCTGGCCCACCCAGTTTTCTTTCGTTCGGTTAAGCCCAGTGTGGTATTTCCCCGGCCCAAACCTCCCCAAACCCACGTGGAAAAAATCATCGACCAGCACCCCGTGGAAGGAATCCCGAGCGAGGCGACAGAAGCGGAGGCGGCGGGGACTAGTGGACAGCGGCGGCGCAACCTGCCCGGAGGAGGAGGGCGCCCTCCTGCTTCGACGAGCCGCCACGAAGCCCGCCGGAACCCTGCCTCCGATTGTCCCATCTCCCCCGCCACCCCCTTGCCGCGCCGGAACCCTAGCTCTGGAGTGGTTGCTGTAGGTGAGGAGATCTCTGGTTGGTTCTCGCTCTCCCTCCTCCTCCCCCTCCCATTGTCTTTCTCTCTAGCAGCACTGATTCGCCCCCTTCATGAAAACCTAGCCGGATCTTGATCTGTCTTCCAGAATGTGGTCGTCAAGGTCGAGACTTTCTTGGGGTTTCCTAGGAACTACTATCAATTGTTATTTAGATAGGTAGAAATGAGAAAGGAAGGTCAGCCAGATTACCTATTTTGATATGTCGTTGTTAGTAAATTGTATTGGAGTCAGTAGTACAATTTGGTGTCAGTAATTTGTTTGTATATGTCTGTTGTGATTTGTGGGTAGTACTCCAGCTTCAGTGTTAATTTTGTGGTTAGACAGACAGATGACAGGTCGAGAGAGATGGAGAGGATTGTCACTAGGGTCACCATCTCGATTTGCATGATTGGACTTGTACGCAAAGCCAATGCACTTTCCTAGACTATCATCAGTTTATTTTATTTTTCTCGACAGAATTAGTATAATCGTTAGTCTATTTCTTGGTATAAAGAAGGACTAACTAATCCGAAGGAACAAAAATGCATGTTGTTTTTGCTGCTTGCTGCTGATAGTACAGTATAATGTTCGTCCCAAAATATAGTATATGAACCTAATCTCTGTTAGCAGCAGAGCACATACTTCTAAATTGTTTTGATGTCTGAACATAAGATACTTTTGGTATGATCATTGGTACATTATATAAATTGTTCTCTTCATGGTGTGATCATCATCTATTCTTGATTCTTCTTCTTGATTATCTAAATACACATAGTGCAGTCTGTACATAACGAAAATATAGCTAAATCTGCATTTTGTCTTCATTTTCTAGAGGCTAGCTTCGTCGCCTCACAGCTGCGGCAAGACCCTGAATTGGGCAGCATCGTGAAGGACAAGGTAGATTAATCCTCTTGTTTTAATCTTCTCCTTATTCATATTACTGTAGATTATTATTGCTTGGTCAATAGATCTGTGCTACAAACTGTTCTTTTTTGGTAAGCTGAGAGCTATGTTAATATCTGACATTACTAGACATTGTAGTTGTTGAATAATTTGAGCTCATTCATATACTCATGTCATTGTTTTATGTTTGTTTACTTTTTTAGTTTGAAATCTTATATTTGATTGTCACTTTAACTTGTAGGACAAACTGCTGAAGGGACATATAACTTCACCTCTATCGAGTCATCACATTGCTCAACCCAACCACATCTCAAGAATCTTGGAGGAGCTGGCGAGAATCAAGGAGAAACATCAGTTGATGGTGAGAATCTTGGAGGAGAAAGGGTGCAGATTGATGAAGATGTTGAGGAGGTGTACGTGCAAGAAAACATTGCTGTGGAGCCCCAGCAAACTCAACCAAATTTGGCTACTGCACCCTCAAGAAATGGAGAAGAGAAAGAACCAAAGAGACGGAGGGGAGCGAATGGTGATGTGGCTGCAATGATGGAGAAGTACTTGGAAATAAGGGCGAAGCAGGTGGAGGATGAGAGGAATAAGCCAAGGGTTGTGGATGAGTACTCTATCAAAAACTGCATCGATCTGCTGAAAACAATGGACATCACACCTGAGGAAGAAGTCAAGGCTTTTCGAGTCTTCAAGATCCCCGAGAACCGAGAGATTTTCATGAGTGCCAGACCAGAGACTACTCTTATGTGGCTGAGAGCTGAAAAGGAATAAGTCAGGTACTCAAATTCTGCTTCTATTTAATATGCCCGTTGCTAGCATGTAGTTTTGATGTACAACCTTGGTTTTCATGGTACCCCTACTGGGACTCGCATGTTCATCTAGCTCACATGAACCTGCCTTGTTCATCTAGTAACCTGAAGCTGATGGTTCAACTAGCTCACATCAAAAGGTCCATTTCTTATTCTGGTTGTTGATGATAATAAAACGAAGTTCTATAACTACTGCAACTTGTTAACTATTCTTCCTTTTAACTATGGTTGTTGATGCCTCTCATCGTGCCGATGTTGTTTGATAACTAAGCAAAGACTCCAATTTTCTGTGCCTGGATCAATGCATGTGTTTTAAGTTTTTACCATATAGTTGTGATCTGTTTGGTGCATATGGATACGATGTTGCTGTCCATTTGATCTTTTTTTGCTAGCTGGTCAATATATATCTTGTCAGTATTTCTTTGCTCACTTGATTGTTGATTGCCAAAAGTAAGACATCTCATTTATTTCTTTGTTCATGTATACTGCTCTCATATTAGTCCTTTGATATGGACTAACTGCCTTTATTGCCAATGCAGTGCATCAGTCACTACAGAAGCGACATCGGCAAGATAAATTATGTAACATCTGTATTATGTCTTGCATGATTTTGCAGAGTTGCTAAACCATATTCTGAAAGTGACCGATTCCAGTTTGGGACAACAGAGAATTTTTAGAATTATTTTGCTGTCTATTTGAGATAAATTATGTAACATCTGTATTATATCTTCACCGATTTTACTGTTTATTTGAGATAAATAAATTATGTAACATCCGTATATCTTGTACAGTTTCTTCTCTTATGTTATGTCATATTTTTGTACTGCAAAAAACGTGTAGGTTGTGTGGTCTTTTAATTCTATGGAACAGTGTTGTCTTTGTGTATGGATTAGCAGGGGAGCAACCGAACAGGTTATGCACACAGGGATTTCATATGGATGGGAATGGTGGGGGTTGGGTGACAAGGCAGGGATCATCAAATCCCTGGGAGGTTAGAAACCACACATGGATTCTACCATGAGGCAACCGAACAAAGCCTAAGGAGAATCAGCAGCTTCGGCGCGGCATATTTAGTAAGTGCTTGAACGAACCTTTGAAGAAAAGTTCGGCAGGGAAGTCGACTAACAGAGTAATGTCTGTAGGTGTGGTAACAGGTCGTCCTGCAGAGGAGATGCCCGGTTCTACGGGTGACCTTCTTCCCGAGCTCTCGCAACTACTCGAGCGAGTTCGGCAGGCGATGCAAGGCGTCGCCCAGGCCTTGTGGCCATCCATCTCCATGCCCGAAGGTCTTGGAGAGCTTGCGGAGAAGCTAAAGGGAGCACGGCGGCGCTTCCGATTGTGGAAGATATCGGCCTGCCGTCAAGGCGCTAGGGAGGCCTGGGCCATGGTGAAGACGCGGTACACAAAGGCTGACCCCAACCACATGGCCGAGGTCGGTCCTGTGGGGCCCGATGGGAAGGAGATCCCTGTAAGATTAGTATACGGCCAAGTAGAATTGGCCGCCAAGTATTCCCAATAGGACTGTAAATTAGACAGCCTGTTAGATGGTATTGAAGAGGAATACAATTAGTCAGAATGACTATGTAATTTAATTGACATTTATAATGCCTTCTAGCCGGATTGTAGATCGTTTGTCATGGCCAACCTTTTCGCTTCAGCCTCGGGACCTGACGGTCCGGAGTGTGTCCGAATTCCCATGCGGTTATATAAGAACCGGGGAATGCATGGAGACCAGGCGTAGGGGTCATTAGTGCGTGAACAGACAAGTGCCCGACTAGTTATGTTATATTACATGGTTAGTAAGAAACATCTTCCAGGGAGAATAGTTCCGTTAGGGGTTCCTTTCCCTGGGAGGCATGCCCTAAAGTGCATGCCCATTCTGTGAAAAAGACGCGGGAAAAAGCATCTGGGGGCGCATAAATAAATAAGTGAAAAGATCATCTTTTAGGTCACCGACCGAATATTCCCTTAAGAACGCTAGCTTTCGGCTTCACCCAGTCTGAGGTACACATCCGGCTGATCCGGCAGTAACAATCGCAGAGGTGCTCCCTTTACCGCCCAGCCGAATAATCGGGAACATAGGGGTAAGCACAGGAGCCAGGCAACCCAGCTTGGCCAAAACATAAGTCATATCGATGCATATAATGGTGAAATAAAAGGTACATGCGGAAGTGTAACACATGTGTTGGGCATGAAGCCCGTATAAATAAGCTTCTGTTAAAAGAAGCCCCCAGGTTTAATGAGTGCGAATAGCACGTCATTTGATGAGCCTTTATAGTTTATAAGAGAAAGGAAGGGGAGAAGGAGAGAAATGTAAGACATACAGTATATAAAAAATGGACAAAGGAAGGAGACGAACACAGAGTCCGGCGCTAGGCATAGAATCTTCGGAGACGGGCTGCGTTCCATGGGTTCGGCTCGAGTCGGTTATCCGATGCATCTCGCAGGAGGTATGCTCGACCAGTCAGGACTTGGTCAATTATGAAGGGACCTTCCCACTTGGGCTTGAGTTTGTCCTTTTTCTTGTCCGGCAGACGTAGAACTAATTCGCCAACGTTGTAATTTTTGGCCCGTACTTCTCTGCTTTGGTATCTTCGAGCCTGCTGTTGATAGAATGCGGAACGGGCTTTTGCCACGTCACGCTCCTCCTCCAATGCGTCAAACTGTCCTGCCGATCGAGCTCGGCTTCTCTTTCTTCGTACATGCGCACTCGAGGTGAGTCATGAATTATGTCGCAAGGCAAAACTGCCTCTGCGCCGTACACCATAAATAATGGTGTGTATCCGGTGGTGCGATTCGGCGTGGTCCGCAGCCCCCAGAGTATGGAGTCGATCTCCTCTACCCAGTGCGTGTTAGATTCCTTGAGGGACCGCACTAATCTGGGTTTGATGCCACTCATGATAAGACCATTTGCACGTTCGACCTGTCCGTTAGTTTGTGGGTGATAGACGGAAGCATAATCGAGCTTGATGCCCATGTTTTTGCACCAGAGTTTTACCTTGTCGGCCGTAAAGTTTGTGCCGTTATCAGTGATGATGATGTGGGGGACGCCGTAACGGTGTACAACCCCGGATATAAAGTCTATCACCGGTCCGGATTCGGCCGTCTTAACAGGCTTGGCTTCTATCCATTTGGTGAACTTATCCACCATGACCAGTAAGTATTTTTGCTTGTGGGTTCCGCCTTTAAGGGGTCCAACCATGTCAAGCCCCAGACCGCGAAGGGCCAAGTGATGGGGATAGTTTGGAGGCCGGTGGGAGGCATATGGCTTTGGTTTGCAAAGAGCTGGCAACCGACGCATCATTGGACTAAGTCCTGGGCGTCTGCCCGGGCCGTCGGCCAATAAAAGCCTGTACGGAAGGCCTTGCTTACAAGGGACCGAGATGCAGCGTGATGACCGCCGAGTCCGGCATGAATTTCAGCCAGGAGGTTCCGCCCTTCCTCTTCGGAGATGCACCTTTGAAGGACTCCGGTAGTGCTTTTCTTATAAAGCTCTCCCTTGTGGACTTTGTAGGCTTTGGATCGCCGCACTATGCAGCGTGCCTCATTTTGGTCCTCGGGGAGTTCCTGCCTAGTAAGGTAGGCGAGCAATGGTTCTGTCCACGGGGCGATGTCGGCCATTATTACGTGGGCTGAAGGTGTTATTTCACTGGCAGAGCCTCCGATTGTGTCAGAATGTTCAGTGTTGGGCGGTGCGGTTGGGTCCGGGCTGTTATCGTTCGGCTCCCCTTCCCATACTACGGATGGCTTGAACAGCCTTTCCAAGAAGATGTTGGGGGGGACTACATCGCGTTTTGCACTGATGCGTGCCAGGACATCTGCCGCCTGATTATTTTCCCGGGCTATATGGTGAAATTCAAGCCCTTCGAACCGAGATGACATTTTGAGGACGGCGTTGCGGTAAGCTGCCATTTTTGGATCCTTGGCATCGAAGTCTCCATTTATTTGGGATATTGCGAGGTTCGAGGCCCCGTGCACCTCTAGGTGTTGATTGCCCATGGATACTGCCATCCGGAGACCATGTAAAAGGGCCTCATATTCGGCTACATTGTTGGAGTCTATGTACATTATCTGGAGTAAATATTGAACTGTGTCTCCTGTGGAGGACGTCAAAACGACGCCAGCCCCCAGTCCGGCCAACATCTTGGAGCCGTCGAAATGCATGATCCAATTTGAATATGTGACGAATGTGACGTACTCTTTAGGGAGTTCGGCCTCCGTCCATTCTGCGATGAAGTCGGCCAAAACTTGTGACTTGATGGCTCGCCGTGGCTTATAAGTTATGTCGAACGGGAGGAGCTCAATGGCCCATTTTGCAATCCAGCCCGTTGCGTCACGGTTGTTTATAATATCGTGAAGTGGTACTTCCGAGGCTACTGTTATTGAACACTCTTGAAAGTAGTGTCGTAGCTTCTGGGATGCCATGAATACCGCGTAAGCAATCTTTTGATAATGCGGGTACCGTGATTTGCACGGAGTGAGGACAGTGGACACATAATAGACCGGCTTTTGAAGGGGGAATTTGTGTCCGTCCGTTTCTCGTTCGATGACGAGCACTGCGCTTACAACCTGATGTGTTGCTGCAATGTACAATAGCATTGGTTCGCCAATGTTTGGCGCGGCCAGGACTGGGTTTGTTGCCAATATGGCTTTTATTTCGTCGAGTCCGGCCGTGGCTGCATCCGTCCATTCGAAGTGTTCGGTGCGCCGAAGGAGGCGGTAAAGGGGGCCTTTTCTCCCAAGCGGGAGATAAAGCGGCTTAGAGCCGCCACGCATTCGGTTAACTTTTGTATTTGTTTGAGGTTCTTTGGGATATCCAATTGTGACAGAGCTCGGATCTTGGCTGGATTTGCTTCAATTACTCTACCGGATATAATGAAGCCCAAGAGCTTTCCGGCTGGGACGCCGAAAGCGCATTTTTCTAGGTTGAGCTTGATGTTGTATGTTCGGAGGTTATCAAATGTGAGCCTCAAGTCATCTACTAGAGATTCGACATGTCTTGTTTTGACGAGCACATCATCTACATATGCCTCCACTGTTTTGCCGATCTGGTTTGCCAAACATGTCTAAATCATGCGCTGATATGTTGCGCCGGCGTTTTTGAGCCTGAAGGGCATTGTGTTGAAGCAGAATGGGCCGTATGGTGTGATAAATGCCATTGCGGCTTGGTCTGATTCTGCCATCTTGATTTGATGGTAGCCAGTATATGTGTCGAGGAAACACAACGAATCATGTCCTGCGGTAGCGTCGATAATTTGATCGATGCGGGGGAGGGGGGAGGGATCCTTTGGGCAAGCCTTGTTAAGGTCTTTAAAATCAACGCACAGGTGCCAGGATTTGTCCTTCTTTGGTACCATCACCAGGTTTGCTAGCCAGTCCGGATGTTTTATATCTCTGATGAATCCGGCCTCCAATAGCTTTGCTAGCTCCTCTCCCATGGCCTGTCTCTTAGGTTCGGAAAAACGCCGAAGAGCTTGTTTGACATGTTTGAATCCTTTTAGGATATTTAAGCTGTGCTCGGCCAGCCTGCGTGGGATTCCTGGCATGTCTGAAGGGTGCCAGGCAAAAATGTCCCAGTTCTCTCGTAGGAACTCTCGCAGTGCGGCGTCTACATCAGGGTTTAACTGTGCCCCGATGGAAGCTGTTTTATTGGGGTCCGTTGGATGGACCTGGAATTTGACTATTTCGTCTGCCGGTTTAAAGGAGGTGGACTTGGATCTTTTGTCGACTACCACATCGTCCCTATTCACCATGGAGCGCAGCGCAGTCAGTTCCTCAGCCGCTAGGGCTTCGGATAGTGCCTCGAGGGCCAGTGCGGTTGTCTTGTTTTCGGTGCGGAGTGCTATGTCCGGATCACTAGCGAGAGTGATGATCCCGTTGAGCCCGGGCATCTTGAGCTTCATGTACCCGTAATGGGGTATTGCTTGGAAGATTGTAAATGCTTCCCGCCCTAGGAGAGCGTGATAACCGCTGCTGAACGGAGCCACATGGAACGTGACCTCTTCGGACCTGTAATTATTCGGCGGGCCGAACACCACATCTAGTGTGATTTTTCCTGTACAGCGCGCTTCCCGACTGGGGATTATTCCTCTAAAGGTTGTGCTGCTTCGCTCAATGAGGTTTCAGTCTATTTCCATTTTTGAAGGGTTTCCTCATAAATGAGGTTCAATCCACTGCCGCCGTCCATGAGTACCTTGGTAAGATGAAAGCCGTCCACTATTGGACTTAGGACCAATGCGGCTGGTGCTCGGGCTGTTTGCAATTTAGGTTCATCACTGACGTTAAAGGTAATAGCCGTGTCACTCCATGGGTTTATTGTTGCTACTTGGTAGACTTCGGCAAGGCTGCGGAGTGTCCTTTTTCGCATATTATTTGATGCGAAAGTCTCGAAGACTGTTAATACCATATTGGTGTCTCTGGGGTGGCTTTCTGTGGCCTCCGAAATTAGGAGATCTTCGCCAATTTTGGCCACCTGCCGGAGTATCCAACATGCTCTAAGGCTGTGAGTTGGTGTGGCGTCCTCTGTACTATGAATTTTACAGGGTCCATTAAGCCATCCTTCCAGTACGGTTCCATGCCCTGTAGAGGGTTTTTGCTTTTTTGTGTTTGACCCGGGTGTCTGGCGATGATGCACCCTTTTATTTCAGACTGGGTTTGTATTCAGGGCCGGATCGTCCCAAAATTTTATTTCGGTTTTCCAGGCGCTTTCCATCGCACAGTACTTTCGTACAATGGACGCTAAGTCAGCGAAGCGTGTAATATCACGGCGACTTATGGCGTTGAGGATTCCCTTGTCCGTGCAATTATTGCACAAGATTGAGATTGCGTCTTCCTCGCGGCAGTCCCTTATCCTGTTCCTAACCAGGAGGAATCTGGCCCAGTAATGATGTACTGTTTCATCGGGCTCTTGCCTGATTTGGGATAGATCGCTTATGTTCGGGTGGGTGGGTGGAATTAAATCCGAAGCCTCACCCAATCTGAGGCTCAGAGGCCGGGGAATTTCCTAACTCGAAAATTTGGATTCCTGGATGTTGTCCAATGAATCCAGCCCGTCGCCTGACTCTAAGTTCAGGTCTTGAGTGATATCCTCCCCTCCGCGGGTATCCGGCTTGGAGGGATCGGGAATCCGGACATAGCTTGTCCTTAAGATAGATGAAGGGTCGCCGCACTGTCCCTCTACCACGGCAACGTGATGGGTGACTTGGGGAGAGTTAATCTCTCTTAGATCGGGTTTAGGCCCAATCTGGTCATAATCCGTAGCGACTCCCAGGGCAGCGATGCGATCCAAGAGCTCGTTTATGGAGGAAAGCTCCATTGGATCTAACTGCTCGGCGAGTTCCGAGCTGACATGAAGATTGTTTTTGATGGCTCGAGAGGTCATCGTCGGCGCAGAAGCCAAACATGCGGTCATAAGAAAACCACCTAGCCGGAGGGTTTGGCCGACAGCCAAAGCTCCCTTAGCAACGGTGCCGTCTTTAAAGACGGGGCGAGGCATCCTTCCTGATGGCGACGACACAGAGGAACTCTCAATGAAAGCACCAATGTCGGTGTCAAAACCGGCGGATCTCGGGTAGGGGGTCCCGAACTGTGCGTCTAGGCCGGATGGTAGCAGGAGGCCAGGGACACGAAGTTTTACCCAGGTTCGGGCCCTCTTGATGGAGGTAAAACCCTACGTCCTGCTTGATTAATATTGATGATATGGGTAGTACAAGAGTAGATCTACCACCAGATCGGACAGGCTAAACCCTAGAAGCTAGCCTATGGTATGATTGTTGTTCTGTATGTTGTCCTCCGGACTAAAAACCCTCCGGTTTATATAGACACCGGAGAGGGTTAGGGTTACACAAAGTCGGTTACAATGGTAGGAGATCTACATATCCGTATCGCCAAGCTTGCCTTCCACGCCAAGGAAAGTCCCTTCCGGACACGGGACGAAGTCTTCAATCTTGTATCTTCATAGTCCAGGAGTCCGGCTGGAGGTATAGTCCGGCTGTCCTGACACCCCCTAATCCAGGACTCCCTCAGTCTTGAATGAACATATATATAAAAAAGAATAGAGAATGCGGTAATAGTCTAGTGCTATGCATTGGTTATTCAAAAAGGTGCATCAAAGCAGAATGATACAAGTAGTGCGATAAGCAACAAGTAGGACTATTTGACATGTCCCCTCCAAGGGCAAGCTGAGGGATGGTATTTAAAGCAAGTATTTCACTCGTTATCAGAGACCACCTGGGAGTTCCATGGTGCGACGAAGCTTTCTGCCTCCTTGATTGTTTGTATCGTGTGTCCGGCAATCGTACTGCCGGACGGGGTTTCCGGAGAGTAAAGTCCTGAAAGAGAGAAAAGAATAACAAAGCAGGAAGCCCCTAGTGCGGTTGAGCCGTGTTTTGGGGCGTGCCGTACTCATGCCCCCCTCCCCACCTATGCCCATGGTATTTTCAATGCGTAATTATGTACACATGGCACGGATTTCACCGTTTGGCTGGGACTGGGGTGGGGGCCGCATTGCTATGCGATCTCAGAACGTGCCAGGCGATCTTGTTGCCGATTACTCCGGGCGCGCTTGAAGGTGTCCGGGTGTTTAATCGCCGAACTGGTGGATTGCCTTAAGAGGCTGCTTTGTGCTTCTGCTGCGAGGGCCGCAGTGTGCTCCTCCGTGCGGAGAGAGCGCTCTGTGTTTCCATTGATTGTGATGACCCCCCGAGGTCCTGGCATCTTGAGCTTGAGGTATGCATAATGCGGTACCGCATTGAATCTCGCAAATGCGGTTCGCCCGAGCAGTGCATGATAGCCACTGCGGAACGGGACTATATCGAAGATTAACTCCTCGCTTCGGAAGTTATCCGGGGATCCGAAGACCACTTCCAGTGTGACTGAGCCTGTGCAATGGGCCTCTACACCTGGTATGACGCCTTTGAAGGTCGTTTTTGTGGGTTTGATCCTTGAGGCGTCTATACCCATTTTGCGCATTGTGTCCTGATAAAGCAGGTTTAGGCTGCTGCCACCGTCCATAAGGACTCGAGTGAGGTGAAATCCGTCGATGATTGGGTCCAGGACCAGTGCGGCGAATCCACCATGACGGATACTAGTGGGGTGGTTCCCTGCGATCGAAGGTGATCAGACAGGAGGACCATGGGTTGAACTTTGGGGCGACTGGCTCCAACGCATATACGTCCCTTAGCGTACGCTTTCGCTCCCTCTTGGGGATGTGGGTTGCGTATATCATGTTCACCGTCCGCACTTGTGGGGGGAACCTCTTCTGTCCTCTGGTGTTCGGCGACCGGGGCTCCTCCTCGTCGTCGCTATGGGACCCCTTATCTTTGTTTTCGGCATTTAACTTGCCGGCCTGCTTGAACACCCAACATTCCCTGTTGGTGTGGTTGGATGACTTGTCGGGGGTGCCGTGTATTTGACATGAGCGACCGAGTATACGGTCCAAACTGGACGGGCCCGGGGTGCTTCTTTTGAATGACTTTTTCTGCTGACCGGGTTTAGAGCCTCTGAATCCGGCATTGACTGCCGTGTCATCAGTATTGTCGCTGTTGATGCGGCGCTTGTGTTTGTTGCGATGTGACCTGCCGTTGCCATCCTTGGTATCCGAAGTACCATGGTTCTTTGATATATTATTGCTGCGAGCCAGCCAGCTGTCCTCTCCCGCACAAAAGTGGGTCATGAGTGTCGTGAGGGCTGCCATAGATTTCGGCTTTTCTTGGTCAAGGTGCCAGGCGAGCCACTCGTCGCGGATGTTGTGCTTAAAATCTGCTAGGGCCTCTGCATCCGTACAGTCGACGATTTGATTTTTCTTTGTCAGGAACCATGTCCAGAATTGCCTGGCCGATTCCTATGGCTGCTGAATTATGTGGCTCAAGTCATTGGCATCTGGTGGTCGCACATAAGTGCCCTGGAAGTTGTCGAGGAATGCGGCTTCTAGATCTTCCCAACAACCAAGGGATTCTGCTGGCAGGCTGTTGAGCCAATGCCGAGCTGGTCCTTTGAGTTTAAGTGGGAGGTATTTGATGGCGTGTAGATCGTCACCGCGGGCCATGTGGATGTGCAGGAGGAAGTCCTCGATCCATACCACAAGATCTGTTGTGCCGTCGTATGATTCGATATTTACGGGTTTGAAACCCTCTGGGATTTGGTGATCCATTACTTCGTCTGTGAAGCATAGGGGGTGTGCGGCGCCTCTGTACAGGGCTATGTCGCGACGCAGCTCAAATGAGTCTTGTCCGCTGTGTTCGGCCTGGCCGGATTTACTTTTACTGTATCCGGCGTGACAGTTATCGTCCCGCGTAGTGGCGCGCCCTCGTGATCTATAGATTGATCTTGCGTGTTTTGCTTTGTCCTCCAATACGTATTGCAGGTCTAGCGTGTTTCCCCGTGCCTTGATATTTTTATTTGAGTGGCGTCGGGGTGCGGGCTGAGCTTTTGACTGAAATGCCTCTCTGTTGTGGCCACAAGGTGGCCGATCAGCCACGTCATACGCTGGAGATGTAGGTTTTAATGCTTCCTCCTCCTGTCGGGGTAGCAACATGCGCTTTGGGTAACTCTTGGAGGGACGTTCGACTTCATATTCCTCGGCCGCGAGGACTTCAGTCCATCTGTCAGCTAGCAAATCTTGATCAGCATGAAGCTGTTGTTGCTTTTTCATAAGGCTATTTGCCGTGGCTATAAGCCGGCGCTTGAAGCGCTCTTGCTCAACGGGATCCTCAGGCACGACAAATTCGTCATCGTCGAGGCTTGCCTCGTCTTCGGAGGGAGGCATGTAATTATCATCCTCCGCCTCTCCATCTGCCGCTCTCTCGGGAGGGCTGGCTTCTCCATCCTCCTGCTCTAAATCTTCCTGCAGGGGATTGTTGTCATCTTTGGCACTGTCCGGAGTGCTATTATCTCCTATGCCGGCATCACCGCTTTTGCTTTGGCGAGACTTAGAGTGGCGCTGCTGACGTCGGCGCTTGGGTTGCTTCTTGGAGGGGTCATCCTCCGCTGTCCCGTCGCCATTGCCTTCTTTGGGTGTGTCCAATGCCCTGTGGGCAGTGGTTCCTGTTCGTCTCCCGCATCGTCGTCCATACCGTCGATGTCTTCGGATTCGAAGTCGAGCGTGTCGGTCAAATCATCAATAGTGGCTACTAAGTGGGTGGTGGGTGGGCGGAGATTTCTTCGTCATCCGCATCCCAATCCTGCCGGACATAGTTCGGCCAGGACTCTCCTGACAAGGAGAGAGACCTTAATGAGTTCAGTATGTTGCCGAAGGGCGAGTGCTGAAATATATCCGCGGAGGTGAACTCCATGATCAGCGCCCAATCGGATTCGACAGGCACGGGCGCATGCGGTTCGGAGTCCGTGGCCGGGGAAGAATCCGACAGTTCGGCGTCACGGCTCCCGTGAAGGGTAAGGTCGATACTCGGCTCGATCGCCGCTGAGAATACGGCCTCCGTGGCGGGGTCTATCCACCCGTCCATGGATGGCGCAATTAGCTCCGAATTGAGGGTCGGAGCGGTTGCCGGTGCGGTCTCCTGAACACTATCTGATGGTAGAGCTAAATCATGCTCATCGTGACCGTGCGGCGCACTCGGCAGGGGCTCGAATCCGTCGAAGATCAAGTCTCCGCGGATGTCGGCCATGTAGTTTAAGCTTCCAAACCTGACCTGGTGGCCAGGGGCGTAACTCTCGATCTGCTCCAGATGGCCAAGCGAGTTGGCCCGCAGTGCGAAGCCGCCGAATACAAAGATCTGTCCGGGGAGAAAAGTCTCACCCTGGACTGCATCGCTATCGATGATAGAAGGAGCCATCAAGCCTAACGGTGACGACACAGAGGAACTCTCAATGAAAGCACCAATGTCGGTGTCAAAACCGGCGCATCTCGGGTAGGGGGTCCCGAACTGTGCGTCTAAGGCGGATGGTAACAGGAGGCAGGGGACACGATGTTTTACCCAGGTTCGGGCCCTCTTGATGGAGGTAAAACCCTACGTCCTGCTTGATTATTCTTGATAATATGAGTAGTACAAGAGTTGATCTACCTCGAGATCAGAGAGGCTAAACCCTAGAAGCTAGCCTATGGTATGATTGTCTGTTGTCCTACGGACTAAACACTCCGGTTTATATAGATACCGGAGGGGGCTAGGGTTACACAGAGTCGGTTACAAGGAAGGAGATCTACATATCCGTATTGCCAAGCTTGCCTTCCACGCCAAGGAGAGTCCCATCCGGACACGGGACGAAGTGTTTAATCTTGTATCTTCATAGTCCAACAGTCCGGCCAAAGGATATAATCCGGCTGTCCGGATACCCCATAATCCAGGACTCCCTCACTCGTTCTATGCAGGACCACCTCATGTCGGCGTCGATTCGGGGCAGCGCATCGACGAGACACCACACAAGGCCGAAGTAGCTGTCCGGAATGGCTTCGGTCGGCCACAACCGGACTATGACGTCCTTCATGGCCGCGCTGGACATCTTATGAAGCTCCGCCCATTGTGCCATCTGGTCATTTAGCAGTGCAGGACGCTCCTGCCCCGCAAACTACAACCAGAAAAGCTTCTCCGTTGCGTACCCCTCCTGGGCCCGGAAGAATTGGGCGGCGTCCGCAGCACTCTTCGGCAGATCCGCATATGCGCCTGGAGAACTCCATAGTCGATTAAGCAAAGCATACCCCCGATCCGCAAATTTAGACTGTAACGGAAAGGGCTTACCAGCCGCTATCTGTCCCGCTTGATGGATTTCCTCACGCATCGCGCCTCCTTGGCATCTTGAAGGGCCTTGGCGAGTTCGGTCCCCTTCGCCTTATTTTCCCCTTCTAAGGACTCACACTTACGGGCAGTGTCCTTGAGCTTCTGCTCCACCTCGGTCACCCATTCCACAAAACGGCGCCAAGCGGCCTGTTCGGCCGTTAAGTCCGCAACCACTTTGTCCATGGCCGTCTTTCTTACCCTAGCTTGCTCCTTGGCTTGGGTAAGCTCACCCCTGAGGGTTTCAACCGCGACAACACCTTCTGCACAAACACACAAATTGCAGCTCTGGAAATCCCACAGAATACAGACTTAAACAAGCATAACATAAGAGTATCTCATACCTTGCACCTGGTCAAGCCGCTTGTTAACAAGGACTAGGTCCTCATCAGCTCGCTCTAGTTTCAGTTTGAGTTCAGAAATTTCCGCTGATTGGGCACTCGCCGCTAACAGGGAGGCTTGTTTTAATCCAAATAAAAAAGAATGTTACCACCTGACAACAGACTATTGATCCTCTGCTCGCTTTTCTTTCAAATAAGTGAACAGAGTCTCAGGGGCTACTGTCTATATACAGGCATATTTCTCATAAAAATGATCAAAAATATTACATTGCGTACCTCGAAGCCTGCTAGCAGGCTGGAGAAAGCTTCGTTCAGCCCGCTCTCGGCGGACTGAATCTTCTCAGCCACCGTACCCATCAGGATGCGGTGCTCATCCAAGACGGATGCACTTTTCAGTGTGTACGTCGTAGTATTCAGCGCCTCCGGATTAACAGAGGACGCCGCTCCCCCTTCCCCTGCAGGGGGTCGCTCAGTAGACTCCGGAGCCGTATGGGTCTCCGGAGTAGTATCCGGCTGTGGGACTGATTGACCGGGCCCCTGTCGCCGGTCCCCGTAGGGGCCGTACCTCCCAGTCCTTCGACAGTCGAGGTGTTTCCCTCTGGTGCCGTTAATTCGCCCCCCCCCCCCCCCCCCCCCCC